>NC_056726.1:269617799-269908681 GCF_019279795.1 Protopterus annectens | reverse complement strand
CCCAGCCAAGATTCTTGAAAAATGCGTACACAGGCAACTTCTCAACCATTTACTGAACAGCCTTCTTTCCAATTCCCAATATGGCTTTAGACCCAAACACGGTACTCCAGCTGCTCTCATCAGCTTTACTAATACAAATCAGTCAACTCAGAAATAATGGCCAACTCATATCATCCATTTTTCTTGACATGTCTATGGCTTTCAACACAGTATACCATCAAAACTACTACATGAACTAGTGTCCCTAAACCTCATCCATTCTGCCCATTCCTGGTTCCACAGCTACTTATCTGACCACCAACAGGCAGTTAAGTGGCAAAACAAATGTTCTACTCCATTATCTGTATCAGTAGGTGTGCCACAAGGCTCAATTCCCGGTCTGCTGCTTTTCACCATCTTTTATAACACAAACTGCACTCCCACTCATCTGGCAAAAATCATTCAATATGCAGGTGACTCCTCCCTATGTTCTGCACCCACACTACCTGAACTCTTTGAGATCACCCACAAATCCTTATTAGATATTGAAAAATTCCTCTGACTACCAACATATACTAAATCCAAACAAAACAAAGCTCCTGCTGTTCTCATACAATAAAACAAATGACTACCTATCCCCCCTTGTACTGTTTCTAACATTATCATACGTTACTTTGCAAAAACTTTGCACTATATATGTTTGTTACATGTGTGGAGCTTTTCTCCCCGGGCCTCCGCTGAAAATGGGCTCTTGGCCCAGTCGGACTTTCTTTCCTGGTAAACAAATGTAAAATAAATACTTTGAAGACTAATCTTTGAAAGTTTTAGATGTTTTTGTTTGAAAAAATCACATGTTGTTTAACCAAGATAAGTTAGTTCATAATTGACATATTAAAAGCACCATAGCCTCAAAATGCCACAATTAAGAGTGCATCTTGGTCTTGTGAACTATTACCTGAATTTTCTTTGAAAACACACTACAGGAGTATACTGTGAAATGCTTTGCTGTAGACAGATCATAATTCCAAGTGGACTGACAGCTATAGGGAACTTTTTTAGGAGACTAAAAGACTGATAACCTTTGCCAAAGTCTTAATGCCCTACAACCTGCATACAACGTTTCATCCTATGACAATGGTGCTATGTCACCACACACACTGCAGGATGGTGCAGAACTCCCTACTGCTTTCACGTCTAAGCATTTGTCTCAGACATTGTGCTCTTAAACCTAGTCCTACCAGAAGCTCTTATCCTTGGCTGGGGTATAAGAAAATTCATCCACTGGTTATACAGACAAAGGTTTACATTCTTGACTTAACCCCTAGTATTAGCTTTCATTCCAAGGAAAGAAATTCCAGTAAAAGTGTAACAGAGCAGCAGCACTGCAGCCATTTTTAGGTCATTTGTATGACCCTGAATTTAGGAAGATAAAGCAACACCATGATACTCAATGCCTTGTTAGGCCTTTCCCTCACAAAAGCATGTAAAAGAAGCTCTACTTATCATTGTATAATTAAGCAATAACAGATGACATGGTGTGGTATATTGTGGGATTTACAATGGGCACGCTGGTTGGGCTGGGCCTATCAACGTGCATGTTTTCGAATATTAATATGGAGCCATTGTATAATAATATTGTATTCAACACTAGCAGAACCATTCTCTGTGATAAATGCACATATCCAATAGGAAACAGGAAGTGCCCCCACCTTTTTTCAAATCTTTATGATATGAGACAAGGCTGGCCAACCCATAGTAACACCTTCTTGCATTTGTTGTTGATGTGCATTTGTATTGCAGTCATTCCTGTAAAACTAGACTCTGGAGTATCTGAAAGCTTGCATGAGTTGCACCAGAGGACAATTCAGATGGAAACTCCTACTCATGGTTGCATCTAGTAACCAGGGATTGAAAAACAGTTGGAAGATTTGGGTCAGGAGCAACCCAGGAGTTCAGAGGACTCAATGCATTACCTCAAGCACCTCTCAGCATTCTAAATAGCCACAGGTTGTAATGGTGAAGTGAGACATATCAGAGAAGGTCATTACAGTTATAAGAGCTATATTTTCTGAAAATGTATCACCTGAACAATCTCCTTCTTGAAATATCAGGACTCTAATTTTTGAATTCAAACTTACCAGAAAAGAAATGCAGGAGAAGAGAGAGTAGTGAATCGCTCTTCTACTTTAAACATATTTTTGTACTGGGTTAAGCCCCAGTTAATTCTCCGGTGTTGTAGAGCAAGTCACCTACTCCCCCAAACATATATAGACTAACTCTGAGATTGCCATAACACGGAGAAATGGGAATACTCCAAGAAATGTCATTCTTGGACTTGATGTATTTAAGTTAGTATTTTCAGCATTCTGCCTCCATATCTTGGGACTGAACAAAGTGGGTCTTAAGATTTCAAACGGTTACTTACCTGAACAGATTATTAGTGACAATGGGCTACAGTTTATAAGTTCATAGGTAGCTACTAGGCATTTGGTCCAGGAAGGCACTGAGGGGTCTAGCAGAACTTGAATTGTCACAGAGCAACGTCTGGTCAAGCTACTTGCTCAGAGTCACATAGTAGGAAAAGGAACCAGAATGCAGCTCATTCACAACCCATACCCTTAACCTTCTGTGCTAACTGGCAGTCTGAGGAGTTTGATATGGTGTTATTTAAAGAAACGGCATCAGACTTATTAAAAGTGTTCCTCATTATCCAGCTACTGATGGACTACCAAAAAGACTTTCCCTTGCCTTAAAGACTGCAAAGAACATAAATATAAAGGCTATTCCTCCTAAACATAATGTGGAAAATTTCCTATTTGCATACTACTAATCAGTATTTGTAGTGAAAAGACAAATTCTTTCAATGTTATTTATAAACAGGAGCCTGTGATCTCATCTAGGCCCCATTGTCTGAAAACAGATATAGAAACAGGAAGTTCAGAATAGCCAGCAAGAAATTTAAGTGTAAGATAGGAATCATCCACATGGTGTTGCAGAGAAGAAAAGTGGCAGCTTGAGCAGACAGCCATCAGAACAGGACAATTAACGCTGAGTGCGAGTATTAGAGATCTCACATTTAGATGCTGTGTGGACCAAATACTTCATACACAACTGACAAATGCACCCACTGAGCTTAATGCTGACATGTCACAACTGAACCTTCAGGCTTACCTGTTTCTGGAGCCCATTGACCAGAAACGCCAAGATGACCCCCTTAAAAGAGAATCTTGTAGTATACAAGCTGCCTATCCAGTAAGGAAAAAGGATCCCACCTAAATGACCAGATTTTTACAAGCTGAAACTGTACTGAAACTATAAGTTGTAAAGGAGAAGATAGCAAAATATTAATTATTATGCCAAAAGGATAGACAGTGCAAGGTATTGATCTAGGTCACTGCTTCCTTTCTGTGTTTAAAAGAAAGATTAGTTTGTGTATAAAAAAAAACAAAAACTAGCCTGCACAATATTTGCATAAATGTGGATAGTGCTTCCTAGAAATACTTTCCTAAAACCTGTAAAACCCGTATTGGTAAGTCTTTTTACTGTTATTGATATTGTTACTGCTGTACCTAAGTGCACACACTGAATTTTTCCTAACCAGTCTACCACCTCCGGTTTTCTCTGAAAATAAGTTATGTTTAATGTGACTAACCTAGTCTACAAAATGAAATAAATACATGCATACATACATATATAATCAACAGTTACTCAAATTAAGTCCTAAACAAAAACAGTTAATACAGCAAAAGAAATATATATATATATATATATATATATATATATATATATATATATATATATATATATATATATATATATATATATACACATACATACACACACACATATACACCTTTCAACTGTCCAGACTTTCACCTCATATTTTTGGTCTGTTCCTCATACAGTTTGCAGTTTTCTGGCCAATCATTGAGGACTGAAGTCATTAAATACTACTAATTACAGACATTTGAGTTTTAGACGGTATAGTTCAGAAAATGCATAATAATGAAAAACCCGTTATTCTAGCATTTTTTTACGTTTATAAGAGCGACATTTAAAATCTGTCCCTATTTTTGGGCCTTTGCCCCCTATTATTTTTGGCTTTGTCCAGACTTTTTGTCACAAGAAGTTGAGAGGTATACTCTGTACACACAGCACACGCTTTAGTATAGATGTGGTCAATAACCTGAAAGTCTATTGAACACAGTAGAAACAAAGTCTTGACATAGATCTGATGGTGGTGTTGCAGCTCCTTAATTCTTGCAGCACAGCAAGATGATAAAGGCTGAGGAAAATATAAAGTGGACAGTGCTGAATAATAAACCATTGGAGATGGATAACAATGATGCCAAATGCAACAGATGGGAATGCAAACATTAAGATAAATATCAGAACATGACAAAATACTTTGAGAATATAGTGAAACGGATCAATTTAAAAAATACTAGCAACAATCAGCTATAAAAGAACACCAACGTGTGTGTGTGTTTTGTCAAAAGTAGCATACAATGCTGCATACAAGTGTTATGCTGTCGTATTTATGAAAATTACGACAAAAAGGTGGGAGAAGTTAAGAAAGTCTTACGTAAATTGGCAATGAAGATAAACTGCAACTACACAGATTGAATTTCAAAATGAGTAGTGCAGATTAACTTTGGGGCTGTATTATAACAGGGATGTGTAACTGTAGGAAGGGAAGCTCTTACCACTAGGGTTACCACCTGTCCCACTTTGCGAGGGACAGTCCCTCTTTGGGCAGTTGTGTCCTGACAAAAAATATTAAAAATGGCAAATATCCTGAGATTGTAGGACATAATTATTTCCTATAATTTATGTAATAGTTGCATAAAACAGTTATTCTGTATCTAAAATACCTAAATGTTATAAGAAACAGAATAAGCAACTAAAATGCTACAAAAATAAGCTTTTATTTAGGCAAAAAAGTTAAGTTCTATCCTTTGTGCTGACCATGGGTATGTGTCGGCCTATAAAATCTGATGTTTGCACTGAAAATGTCTCACTTTGGCCATTTGAAAAGGTGGCAACTCTAGTTACCACAGGAAAGCTTTACAGTGTATGGGTGAGAAGTGACAGGCTTCCAGTACCCTGACTCTGCATAGAAGGAACTGAGGATAAAGACTTTTGTTTTAACAGGCAAACCTGTAGTTGTGCCAATGCCCTTCAAAGATAGGGATTTCAGCTCTTTATGTGGGTCGGCCAGTCTGAGAAGAGAGGGGAGGGAGAATTCCAGTGTTTCTTGACTGCTGTTCTTGAAACTACAGCTAGCTGTGCTGTCACAATTAACAAAAATATGGGGCTATAGTTCTGAAGGGTAGACCAGAAATACTGTTAATGTAGGATGTCTGCAGGACCACCGGCACAAAATGGCAGTTCTTTCTAGAAAGTCTGCAACGTATGGTAGACTCATAACTTGTGATGAGAGGCAGCTGATTCTGAGCCCCAAGTCAACTTTGAATTATTTATAGGTAGCCTAGTTTTATGCCACACAATGGAAACCAGAAGACACTAAATGTAAACAGAAGTCAGCTTCCTTTCAGTGTGGAAACAAGTTTAAGCAGTCAGAGACTAAACTGGTTTAGAAGTGTCAGTGGTTAGATTAGGGAGACCATAAGGCATACTATGAAAATTAATGAGCTCTCTTGCTGCGTCTATATTTCTAATGGAGATGCACTATTCTAAGCTGCTGCTTTAACTGAGTCCTTGTATAGGAAGGCTACATGGGGAATTGAGACTAGAGAAGCATCATGGGGGGGGGGTCCCACTAAAAGTGGAAGAGAAGAAAGAACACAATAATTGTTTTTATCTCCAATGGGATCTTGCTTGGTCCAGTCATGCTTCCTTTGTAGACACGTGAAAGAAGTGAATGCCCAGCGAGATGACCTGACTGGTTTGGATAGGTCACACAGGGAGCAGATTCCTTTTGAACAGGATATCCAAGAAAGTCTATGGCCATCAATTTAAACTATGGGGTGGCCCCAAAGTAGGATATTAAACCCAATGTGTTGTATCTTCTTGCTTACTTCCTTAAGAATAGTAATGCCCTGAGTATGACCTCCAAGGTCTGCCATCCTTTTAAATGGTCAGGAAGCTTGCAAATGCAACTGAAAACTAAAATATGTAAGGATATACTCAAGATACTTGCTTCACATTTAGGTCAAAGATAATTGTTGGTCTCAGGTCTTTGGGGGGATTGCCTTAAGACAGAAGTGGATCCATATGAGATTAGGTCTATGAATTATAATCTTCATTCCTTAATGGAGATGAAGAGGACCTTCTTGTAGTATCCTCGCTTTCTTGCTTTACCAGGAAAAAATGGAAATTAGCACTACTACTTCTTTTGCAAAACAATTGCATATTAAGGGAAGATGCCTAGCTACAAATCAGAATATAGGCAAGATCATGATTGCTAGAACCCATAGTCTTAAGTAGGAGTAAAAAGCAATACATTTGGTTAGGCATGGAAAGAAAAGCTAGACTGAATTGAAGCATTTTAGCAATATTGGTGTGAATCACGACCCCTACGCTTTTGGAGGGAGAGACAGATCATGTATAAAGAGAAATTATTTCTTGTTTCTCCATTTTTAATCTTGAGACTAGATATACTTGAAAATGCAACAGTAGTTGTACTATGCAGAAAAGATAAACTATAGTGTAATTAGTGAAAATGATGCATTCATCAGTAAACATCAATTTTCTATCATGTCCTTATGCCTACCTATCCACTTTTGAATGATCAACAGTATTGTGCTGGCCAGGATTGAAGGTCTACTAAGAACAGGGAAAGTCGTCATTATGTAGCACATCTATAAAGGTTTAAGGATTGGGATATAGTAGAGTTAGTAAGGAGAGACAGAGTAGAATTATTATGGGCCTGTATGGTCGTGAAGGGGAGACAGAAGGTTGCTAGGGCATCCTAAAGGTAGCATCATCCAGTAAAATCAAAAGCCTTTTTAAAGTCAATCAAAATAGCAGTAAAGAGGTCTGGGAAAGAGAATACCTGGGATGAGATTAGGCAAGGAATGAATGTGGTCTGTGCTGGATCTCTCTTGTATATCATACGTCTGGTGAAGAAGTTGAATCCTGCAGATCCAGATCTTTGCATATATCATGGTCTCATGCTTGATTATGGGTCCAAGGTGCTAGCTGAGTATTTTCTTAGAGTTTTATCCAGATTTGAGTGTACAATTTAAAAGTGACAGTTACATGGGGTAAGGCAGGTCGCCACTTGACATCATGACATTGAACAAACTGGTACGAGTGGAACTACAAGTGGGGGCAATGATTTACAGACTGCTGCAGTGATGCATTCAGGGATCTGTGCCTTGTCATATGGTGAATTTCTGACCACTACCAATACTTCAGCCATAGTTATTGAAACAATCAAAGAGGAAATATTCTAAGCGGAGAAATGTGGAAGAGGAATTATTAAAAAAACAAAACTTTTGAGATATAGCAGAGATAGTAGCTATGGCAAATGAAAATAAAAATGAATGGAGATTCATAAAAATCCTTGAAAGAAGCATTATTAAATCATAACAGGGGTCAGAGTAACTGCATGCTGCCATCAGATACTTAGTAATAAGGTAGTCGCACAGCACCACTGCAGTAAAACTGCTATTTGCTGGACATATTTCTCTGGGCCCAGGCTTTGCAAGCAGCTACTTCCAAATACGGGTTTGATGTGCTGTTTTTAACTTGAATTAGTGTGGCTTTGGCAGCTTTGTATTCTTTATAGAATGACTATCCTGGAAATGTGAGCAATGACATCAGGTGAAAGAATGGCTGAATCTGTCTTGAGTTATTTATTGATAGATGAACACAGACAAATTTCAGTTCCAATTTAAAACTCTTCCAATGTATACATAGAACCATGGAACTAGGGGGTTAGAGACTAAGTAAAAGCTGACAGCAGTTTAAAGAATGTGGGAGGCTCAGTTTCTCATAATGTGGAGGCCCACCTTCCATCTGCATAGTGGAGTAACTTTCATAATGTCTTGTGTGACAAGGGACTGAAGATATATCGTTAGAGGGCCACGGTGGTGCAGCAGTTAGCATGGTCACCTCACAGCAAGAGGTTCTCCGATTCGATTCTCAACTAGAACAACTTCTGTGCGGATTCTGCATGTCCTTCCTGTGGCAAGTGACTTTAAAGACATGCAGGTAGGTGCATGTGTGTGCCTACTATGAAGGTTGGGCACCAGGCTGGTAACTCAACACCGTAAAAACTTCACTGCCAATCAATCTGCGGACCGCTGATCCACTGTGGTGACTCCTAACCGAAAGACATTGCTTTTGCTTTACTTTGGACTCAAGATACATCACTGAGGACTTGTAAAAAAATTATATGATACTAAAAACTAATTTAGTTTACTCTTGCCCTTAGTGGTCGGGGAACTATATCTGAAAATGACTAAGCAGAGAAAGTCTAGGTGTCATCAACCATATACATGGCAGAGGATTTAATGAACTTTTGGATTTCAGGTATTTATCTATTCATGGAGTTTGTCAGTAAGCAGATTCAAGGTACAGATAAAATCCTTTGCCCCTTATAATTTCCAGTGTATGGTGGAAGCATACCCTACACAAGTTCACAAAATATCTGAAAAGGAGGAAGATACATCTTCATTAGGGTCATACACATTAAAAAGAAGTATTGAACTTGTTAGAGTCCTGACATTGACCGTGATTGTACCTCCCTTCATCATCTTTCTTAATTTTGATCTATGTCCACTCTAGACTTTCACTAACTAATGTAAGAATCACTCATTTGGAGGATTTGTGGAGGCTGTCTAAAATTTAATACCATCCAATACAAAAGCAAGGCATGTACAGTAGCAACCCTAGATTTTTGGGCAAAAGTAACATGTTTGAACTTTCTAATAATCTTAAGAGTATCTTTAGTGGCAGAATTAAGTTATCTGTCATTAATGGGAAGTGAAAAGCCGGTAAAGCTCGTTAAATGGTTCACTCACCAAAGCAAAAACACAATAGTCAAAAATAGCTGTGAACCAACCACCAGGAACGCTCAGCTGTAAATTCTAGATACTCAGAAAGCTGGAACAAAGGTATTCACCAAACAAGACATCCAAAGTTAATCCATGTACTTCACTAAAACGTGTTACTCCTTCCTTGACAAAAAGACGCTACTCTGTCATAAAACGAGCAATCTTTTATTGTGAACAAACAAGAATAAGCGCTTTCACGCGGTTAAAACCACGCTTCATCAGATTCCATTACAATAATACATTGATTTAAACTTTTATATTATCAAAGGCGGGAAAAGGCACTAATTAATGTGTCAATTAACAGTTAAATCACATCAATAAACATGTCGCTAAGCAACAATTATAAGCATTATGTCTTTAAAGTCATCAGCGTAAAAAACTGAAAAATACGTGAATATACATTAAATCATACATTCACATGTGGATCAAGTGCAGAGTTTAAAATATCATAAATTAGTATTCCAAACATATATTTATAGACCATTATGTTCACCCAATTAAAAAGCAGGAAACAAACTTTATGTTAAGACAGAAAGCCGTCCTCATGAATACTTTAGATTAATCAACATCCTGTTGTCGGCCAGTCTAAGCAATCGCATACAAGCTTTTTACTCTAGTATGCCTAATATAGTTTCACCTGCCAGCATAGCCAAACTATTCAAAAAACGAAGTGGTCTGGTCAATTCAAACTAGTGAAACACAATTCCGATCGCCCTCATATAAAAATACTCCAAACAATCCATCATATATATTCAAAGTTAGGATATGTAGCCACACTGAATATCAGTTTCAGCATAAACAAATGTGAGAAATGCACTTACCAGAGCGATCACTTTCACTCTACAGCACCAATGCATGCCACAACATTTAAACACAAAAAAACGGAACTATATATCAGGCTAGAAAACGCCATCAATACATAAGTGTATAAACCCTGAACAAAATAGTTCAGAAAATGCTGTAACGGCAAACAGCCGGAACTGTCTTAATAAGGTGGTGCGTCTATGCAAACTATACGTAAACACGTAAATGTATAATGAACACTGTGAACCATGTTGTTAGTATAGCTCCCAGTGATTTTACTATTAAACTTCATTATGTCTGACAACACATGCCAGATAAAAACACCAACCAGAAATAAAGAATAAAAAATAAAAAATAAAAACGGAAATACAAATCAAATCCAAAAGCTGAACAATGATCTATTTAAGATCAAAACCAAGCAGTCAACTTGTGCGATACCAATCGCTGATCAATATATGTCAGAAACAGCAGTAATACTAATATATTAGATCAAATAAAAATCACATATCAATAATATTACATGCAAAACTTCCCGGTAAACCTTGTGCATGAACAGAATCCTCAGGTGTGAATATATATTAAATACATATAATATATGCAATCAATGAAAATAAAATGGAATAAAATGTAAAATAGAGTGAACACTAATGTGTAATCCAGAAGTACTAATATAATCAGGTATTATTTATGAGAATGGGCTAACATGTAGCCCACCTTTCAATTTTACCCAAATTTCATTTCATAATTAGCACATAACCTGATGAACAAACCTTATAGATGCATAAAAAGAAGTTTCTATATACAAGTATAGATGTAAACAAAGATAGAACATGTATACAAACATAAATAAGACACATAAAATATTATAGCCTCACATATCAAACTACTAATGAAAAGTAAAAACATATATACTAAAATATAAATGTAATCTCTCAATAGACATCCTGAGTATACAGTCATTGTACTGGAGTCACTTTGGAAGGTATTAAGTGCCTAATAATCAATGTTCATTAAAAGATCGATCAAAAAACGATCAAAAAGCTGATACATGTCTATTCATTAGGTTCCATTTGGAGATTCTTGAAACCATATATTATCAGTCAGATTTATCAACAACATGGAATAGTGCTTGTATCTAAACCCGACTGAAATACTAGGCTCAATTATATACCCTAGTTTATAAATTTCAGGATAAACAAACCTGGAATAGGTCTTATATAAAAAACAATAATGTGTCTAGCATACTCCAATCACATCTAAGTGAGCAAAATAGCTATGAATCTTATTATAAAGCTATATAAAATTTTATCTAACATAAGAGTATGAATCAAGACAACAAAAGATTTATATAAATATATATCATATATATAGCACAACCCTAAACACATAAATATCTTCTAATCTATGCTTAAACTAAACACTGGAATACATATATACATATACATAATATTCACTACAAGGAACTGGGGTTTGATATAAAGAACCATTAACGTGATAGTAATACTGGTTTCAAAGATATGGAACTATTGATACCTGGTGCTAAATGGGCTCCTAATTTCAGAATCCAGTGTAGTTCAGTGGTAGCCAGGTTATTTTCTTTGTTACCTTCTCTATAACTTTCATCTTTATCTGTAAATTTATAAATTTCATCATTTTATCTGTCATTAATACATTAACAGTTCATGCAGAACTGTAATAACACTCTATAAAAGACTAAACACATAATAAACATTATACTAATATACATGGGTTGATGACGCAAGTTTTAAGCTAGTTGGCTAACTACTCTCACAGATATTACACTGAATGTAATAGCCAGGACCAAAGAAAGTGATCCAGGCACAGACAACTATTGTCTATATCCTGACTGGACCCAAAGCAGGAAGAACACTGAAGTATTCACTAGGATATAATTTTAGATTTGTCTGGTTTGTTTTGAAAGTGTCTGAAACCATCTTTGGTTGTGGCTGAGATCTTCTTGTAATACGCAGCCTCTTTTAGCTTATTAGATCTGACACACCCTTATATATTAATGCAGAAACATTGACTTTTTCTGCAGTGTCCATCAGGGATTGTCTTCCACATCCTCAGTATCAATGTCACAACAGGTAGAACACTTTCCTTTGGTGCAGAAGGTTGTGGGTTCTATTCCCACACCAGGTAGATGGATTGCTGACTCAGCAGTGCAGCATGAGTGGGGGGGGGGGGGTTACTGCTGCACTCCTGTGTGTTCCATATTTCATATAAGACATTAAACCAAGGTCACATCTACTTGGGTTGGTGGTAGTTCAGGTCGATGTAAAAGATCCCACAAAACTTATCAAAAAGTCTGGGGAAAGTTCTCTGATGCCCTGGCCAAATTTCACCTAGTAGTATGAGTGACACCTTGGGTCTCTCCTGAAAAGAAGCCATTAACCTAATGGGACTGACCTGGTTAACACAGTATAAATAAAAATAAAATAAAATAAATAAATCCAGCACTGAAAATAAAGTAACCTCCCCCTGCTAAGTCTGAAATAGATCCAATGGGATTAGCACATCAATGTTCTACCCTGGTTAACAAATATAAAACTCCATGGAAAATGAAAAAAAATCCATTTGGTGACTTGAGAGGCAGTGGAGAAAGGTGTCTGGTCTCTGCAGGGAGACTTGCCGGACTGATCAGTGAAGTATACAGGTCTGATTTAGGGGCTACTGCTCTATGTTGAGAGAGAGTGGAGACTTTTGCAAGGTAGGAATTTCTAGTGGTTCACTTACCAAATGACACTATAGAAGGTGTAAAGCATGATCACATCTAGGATATTTGCCAGACCATTTTATGAGCAGCACAGTAGGGACATTGAAAAATGTGGTCAGTTCATCTGTGAAACACAGCTGTCTTACATAGGTAAACATTTTGCATTTGTCCATTATAACTGATGAAATGGCCGGACCTCATCTGTCACTTGCATAAATACCCTGCTGTCTTTCAGGGTAACATTTTTTTCTGTTTATCTGCAAAAGTTAAGACTCAAAATAGTTGAGAATGGTGGCTGGTTATTCACTTGAGGAGTTCAGGGAACTGTGTGGAACCATTGAGTGGCTATAGCTATAGAGAGGCCACCAGTTTCATTACATGCCATTTCAAAAAGTGAGAAAGGTTGATGTGGCTTGCAGTGGACAGACTCAGTGAAACAGGTTGTTTTGCCCTTATCTATTGCCTTTATCTTGTTCTGGAAAGGGCAGATGATGGCAGCTTGTTCTCAGAGTGCTAACTATGCATCTTGTAGATGGAGGGGAGGTGCTCTTTGGATTTGGACAGTTCTAGGAAAGCTGATTTAGCTGAACATACTTCAATTTCCAGCTTGATAGATGATGTAGAGGCTTTATATTCATTAGTGGCATTCAATTAACGAGAAATTAAAGCAGTGAGGTCATTAAGTTTTCAATCCAACAATGCCTGTTGTAGGAGGTGTGCTAGGTGGTCTCCCTGCTCAATAGTTTGTTCAGTGCTTCATGGGATCTCTGATAGGATAGCTATCTTTGTTAACATTACAGGTGCTCTTATAGGCAACATTGCATGTTGAAGCTAATCAGAAGCACAGATAGTCCAAATATGTTGAAAAATTGCTTGTGGCAAAAGTGTACAATTAATTTTACTGTTCTACCATAGGGACTGAGAAATTAAGAAGCAGCAATGACATGCACTGGTGTTCCCCTCACCCCCCACAGACATGATAAAATTACATCAGGACTACATAACCTCAGCCTATGCTTTCAGAAACATTCACCAACAAGAACTGATTTTTGACATTATCAGAGGCTCATCTTCGAGACATTTCAGATGCTATTAAGAATATATCAATATAGAAGACTTCATCCAATAACGTTGATACCCCAGGTCAGGGGTAGTAACGTTGCTGACAGAATGTGGCATAACATACAACTTTCCGAGTTGCTGGATCCCAAACATGTACTGAGGAAAATCATTGTCAGTGGTTTGGCTAGTAATATTAGTGAGTTACTAGTAAAGCTAGTGAGTTAAATTCTGTAGACAAACACAATAAGAATAAAACAAAAAAAAAGATCTAGATTCAGAACCAGACTACTGTTTAGTGGCATCTTCAAAGTAACGACTTGGTAGTATCTATCTGAGCCTCTAAAAAATGTTTCATTTAATGATGCAATTCCAATACTTGATGGCTAACCTAGAATCCCTCTGCCATTAGCCGCAACGGATGTCGAGGGAAAGGAATGGGCCTTTAAAAATCCTATACTAGGAAGCATCTGCTACTTTCTTTCCATTACAAAGAGACAGATGAAGTAGTGGGACTGACCTTGGGAGGAGAATTCATGAAGGTTAACATGATGTGTACACCTCTTGTACACTTTGCAGTAACGTTTCTGAATTCAGAGATCGACCAAGTCTTTTTGAATTCAGAGACAGCCCTACTATTGTGCTCCAGCACAAGGATGTGCAGTACACTTCGGGCCGTTTCTGAGGCCATGTTACATGCAAATGGAGTTCAGGGCAGAGGTATATTCTAATCAGCCATGTGCTTTATCCCCCCTGGAACCACATCCATGAAGGCATCATGAAATCGCTCAGTTGTGTAGCTCAGCCTGGTCACCCCTACCATGTCAAGGTAGTGAATATGGTCAAAAGGCCATGTTGTGCTATCACAGCAAAGGTAAGTACTAGGGATTTTAGTAGTAAGGTAGGGTTGGGAGGGTAGTGAGTGAGTGAATGTATGTGAGGGGCAGCGTGTGTGTGTGTGTGTGTGTGTGTGTGTGTGCATGTATGTGTGTGTGTGTGTGCGTGTATGTGTGTGTGTGTGCGTGCATGCACACCTGCCTGGGGGATAACAAAGGAGATAAGTGAGGGGCTGAGGTAGGTGTATCTGTGTGTTTCTATTTGTGAGTGCAATTGGATGAGTAGGTGTATGTGTGTGTGTGTGGGGGTGGGGTGGCTGTCATAACTCCACACATCCCTAGATTAACAAACAAACTACAACATTGGATGGGAGGATCAAAAACAACCAGGCAATCCTACTCATCAGCCTTGATAGCATTTAGAACTTATTTCCTGATCTTGCATCACTAACTGCAATGACACATGCAGGGGATATGCTTAAATGTTTCCTGGCTATCATAAATGCATGCTAATGAAATCCTTAGAATTCTAATTAAGCTTTCAGTTCCCCTTCCAGACACAGACTAGCATTAGGTCCCCAAGCAATCTGCAAATTCTCATGAAACCCTCATCAAGCTTCAGTCCCTGGATCCTGCATCCCTCTTGTTCTCCACTTTTGATTCCCCTACTAAAATATGCAGAGATACCCAAAGAGGACTGCATCACAGTTCTAGCACCTTTTCCTTTCTGACGGCCACTGTTGCCTTGCTAATCCTCTGGATTTTGTCTGAAGTAATAGTTTATGTCCTATTCAGTTCTGTGTTTGTGGGAAGGTCCCATAAAGCTAGGCAGGTTCTGATACTTGAAATAAAAAAAAAAAACTCTACTGTCAGCTCAGAGGGGTTCCTTTAGAAACACTACATTCTCCAAAAAATGACTCCCATAAAATGATTGTGTCACAGCTGTCGCACATATTGTCTTGACTAAAAATGTTTCTCAAAATAAAATACTCTTTATGATTGCTGCCTTATACTTGTATGATCATTTTTTAGTGTTGCCAGTTCCATGGAGGAAAATTGTACCCTGCTGAACTGATAAACATTTACTGTGTGATTCCACACTCGGATTGCATAGTGATACAACATGCCATGTATGATGTTATCGCTAATGGTTTTTTGTCATGAGGCAAAGTCAAATAGGTATCTAGAAGCTCAACTTTTTAGAAAGTACAGTTGTGTAAAATCCTACCATAACAGTAGATGTCCTTTTTACTGTTGTAGTATTTATCACCTCTGGGATTTCCTGCCCAGGATAGCCCAATGTCCTGCCAGTATACCAAAACCTTTACTACCTAGGAGCATCGTACGTCAGATGTATGCTCCCCCCACAAGCATACAGCATAACGATGATGTATGTACACTCTCAAACAGAACTGAAGTGCCCCAGGAGAACCAGGTCCCCTAGTGGAAAGGAGAACATTGACATCCAAAAATAGGATGGCAAGAAGAAGAAGAGCCTCTCAGCCAGAAACAAAATACCACCCATGGTAAAAGAGGAAAAGAAAAGGGGTAGGAAGGAGGGAGTGAATACTTCAACAGTGAAAAGGACACCTGCTGTTATGGTAGGATTTTACACAACTAGACTGTCTTAACACATCACTGCCACAGTATTCATCACAAAGGGAGAGTGCAAAAGTAGAGTGAAGGCAGGGAGAAGCCCCTCACAAACCCATGCAGGACAACCTTGGCTACACCTCCCCTGGCTCTGGAAATGACATCCAGTTTGTAGTGTTTTGTGAAAGTGTGAACCAAAGACCAAGTAGGTGCTTCAAAGATGGAGATGGTGTCCAAACCCTTGAAGAAAGGCCCGGAAGAAGCCACTGCCCTAGTGTAATGAGCCCGAACAGATGCAGAAAACTGTTTGCCATTAAAAGTACAACAAAAAAGAAATGGCCTTGGAAATCCAGGAGGAGATGGTTTGCTTAGAAACTGCCAAACTCAAACTAAATGTCCTGCTATGAAAAGAAGTTGATCAGACTTATGAAAGGTTTGTTATTTCTAAGTAATATCTGAGCTGTCTATTCAAATCAAAGTATGAAGAACTTTCACACTAGCAGACTGTGGAGAAGGGAAAAGGGAAGGAAGGAAGCTGACAGACTGATTAAGGGACAGATCATTAACCAATGGGGGCATAAAAGAAAAATTCATACACACAGATACTCTGTTTCAATGAAAAAAAAAATTCGGGACTGCCATCAAGGCCTGAAGTTCAGAAACTCATCTGTTGGAGGGTAAAGCAATAAATAAAACAGTCTTCCAAGTGCAATGTTGCAAAGACACAGCAGCAGCAGACTCAAAAGGAGCCCAAGTCAGTTTTTCAAGGACAAAATTAAGATCTCACAGAGGAGGAATAGGCTTTCTTGAGGGTCCGATATAAAGGACACCTTTTAGAAATTGCTTGACTTCAAATCTAGATGCCAAAGGATGGTTCAGCCACAGGCAGCAATTGCTGGCAAATGAGCTTTCACTAAAGAATAGGCTAAGCCAGCATTTAGCAGTTCACATAGGTAGGAAAGAACCAAAGGGACCCACACTGAAAAAGAATCCTGTTGATGTTGAAGACACCAGACAGAAAATCTCTTCCACCTGGATATATATGATTTTCTGGTACTGTGTTTCCTGTCCTCCTGCAGGACCCTAAGCAATTCCTCAGAAAAGTGTCAAAAAGGAATCAAAATCCTATCACCCAAAGTGAAAGTTGAAGAGTGGACAAGTGAGGATACAGGACAGAGCCTTTGTCTTGTGTGAGATGATCCATGTGGTGAGCTAACTTGTGATGATTGCCTCAGCTGTGTGGAATTATAGAGGGAACCAGTGCTGTTTGGGCCCAGACAGTGTCACCAACAAGAGTTCTGGAATGTCCTTCTTGATGCTGTAAAGGACTTGGAGAAGAGGAGGAAGTGGAAGAAAGTCATAAAGGAACTTTCACTTCCAAGAGAAGATATGGTGCTCACCTTCCATGTCAAAGGACTTGGGAACCTGGAACAGAACTGAGGGAGTTGCCTGTTCAGAGGGGAGGAAAACAGATCCACCTTAAGAATACTCTACCAGTGAAGTGCGTCTATAAACATCTCTGTGAAACAACCATTCATGAGGCTGTGTCCTGAACTTGCTGAGAGAATGTGCCACAAGACTGAACTTTGAAGGTGTATAGACTGCATGTAGGGTCACCTACAGATTGATGGCTATTTCCCAGGCCTGAAGGGCTAGTCTGTAAAGAAAGTAAGACTTTGTGCTTCCTTGCTTGTTGTACCACATAACTGTGGTATTGTCTGTAAAAACGGTCAAGGGACCTGGCACCCAGAGTGAGTTGAAAACATGAAGAGACAGAATGAGAGCCCTCATTTCCTTGCTGCTGATGTTATTTGCCCTTTGTTGAGGGGACCAAAGGCCCTGGCCCTTCAGGATGCTAGAAGTGGCTCCCACCCCAGCTGTGAGGCACCCACGAAGAGTTACTGGGATGGCTGAGGAGGTTGAAGGGGAACAGTCAGATTGAGAGATACATGTTGAATCCAACAGTGAAGTTCCATTTTGAGACAAGGGAGGAGATGGACCAGATTGTCTAGCAGGTGGCAATTATGAAGCCTCATTGATATCAGATACCATTGAAACTTTCTCATATAAAGCCTAACCCAATTAAACATGAGGATGATAGAACTAATAGACCCCAGAGCCCTTAGAAACTCCCTGGCTGAAAGCCAGGACAAGGGAAGCAGGGAAAGAAAATAATTCATGAGAGAAAGCAACTTGGTAGCAGGAAAAGAGGCTATGGGAACAATCTGGATCCTGTAGGCTAGAAAGATGTGGTCTTGAGATGGAATCAACATTGACTTCTGAAAGTTGACCATGAACCCCAGGCTGTGCAATAGAAGCTGGGAAAATGAAAATCCTGCACTAGCTTGGTTTGGGATAGGGCCTGAAGCAAGCGGTCATCCAGATAGGGAAAGTTATAAATGCCCCAAAGCCTTCAAAAGGTGACTGATAGAGCTTGGCATTTGATGAATACCCTTGGTGCCACTGAGAGCCCAAAGAGCAAAGCAGTGAACTGAAAATGAGAGGAGGAAACAGATCAATGCAAAAAAAGTAATGAATAGAGAGTGGATAGGAATATGAAGGTAGGCATCCTTTAGGTCCAGGGAAACTAGAAAGGCCTGAGGAAGCAACAGGAGAAATGGAGTCGGAAGAAAAAGCATTCTGAAGGATGGCACTATGAGAAAAGTGTTCAGAAAGGAAATATCCAGGACAGGATTCCAAGACCCCTCTTTACTTGTGACCAGGAACATTCTGGAATAAAACTCTAGACCCCTCTTGGTCTGTGGAACCAGATGAATAGTACCATGGTCTAACAGACCCTGCAATGCTCCTGGAAAATGAGGGAGTTGTTCTGCAGGAGGTTGAGGGGTACTGGAGAAGGTGGGAAAGGTTTTCCAGGCCAAAATGTAACCCTGCTTGATAATGGAGAGAACTCAGGAGTCTGTGGTGACTTTTTGCCAAATCTGATTGAGACAGAGAAAGCCTGAGGGACAAGGGAACCTAACAGAGGAAGGGTGGACAGAAAATTAGATAGCTGCAAACTCATCAGGAAAGTTCTGCTTTTGGGGCCTAGGCATTTGGGTAGGCTTGTCAGAAAATACACACCTGGGAGCCTTTATAACCTTGGAAGACTGTTCGGGCAGTCTATGCAAAAAGGCAGTCTTACTGGGATAGTTCTTCTGTAACTTGGGAATGGGAGAAACAAATATGTACTTCAGATCTTTCATGACCATACCCTGATCCTGCCAAGTCTTAAAGAGCCCTGCCACAGCAGTGCAGAATGAATTGTGGTTATCCAGAGGAGGATCCGGTTTGCCTTAATATCAACTAGCAAGTCTTAAAGGCGATACCAGGAATAACACATCATCACAGACCCAGAGGCAGCAGATCTAGAGGAGGCATCTGTTGCATCATAGCTGCACTTTATGACTACAGCTACCTTCCAGTCACAATTGAAATTACCTATCTCCTTCTTACTATTATTCCTCCTCATCACTACTTACTTCTTAACCTCCTATGAACATTCCATAACTGTTTCCCTCTCACTTCCATCAAAACATACCAGTACAACTGCTACATCCCCAACTCCATCCTTCTTACACACATCCACACAATCCATCTACCTACTTGCCAAATACCATAGGCTATTACACTGCAAACTACTGAAAACTAAAACAAAGAAAATATTCGACACCCTCCTAAAATATAAAGTTGAAAACTATTTTACACTACTCCATCTACTACTAGATGGTGACATACACCCCAACCCAGGCCCTCAAGCTACTACTACAAAAACTCACAAAAATCATATCAAACCCTTCTCTATTTCATCCACTACTCACTCTAACTTATTAACCTTGGCCCATCTCAATATATGTAGCATCTGTAACAAACTTAGTCAACTCCATGCCCTATTAGATGCACACAAATTTGACATTCTATGCTTATCAGAAACTTGGCTAAAACCTTCAATTAAAGACATTGAAATCACCCCACCGGGATACAACATTGTTAGACTTGACCGTACCTCCAGGAAGGGAGGTGGAGTAGCTATTGTATATAAAACAAACCTGAAGCTTTCTCTTCTTGACCTTACCCTTACCCAAACAAATAATGCTGAAATAATCTGCTCCAAAATTCAAATTAATACTACTAAAGCAATAAACATCATCTGTGCATACCTCCCCCCTGGAAATAACATCCCTACTTTAGAAGAACTTCTTGAACAACTCTCTAATAACCTCCCCAAGAAACACTAGTCCTTGGGGACTTTAACATTGATTGGAAATCTTGTAACAATGCTACCCCTACTTCCCATATAAACCTTTATGGTTTCAAACAACTAATTGATAGTCCCACTAGAATAAATAATAAGAGCAAAAAAGAAACCACCCTAGACTGGATTCTTACCAACTCTTCCCTACAAACCTACCAAACTGGCATCCTTCCTGATGACCTTAGCGATCACTCCCTCACCTATGTCATTAGGACTAAGACTAATCTAAACTTACCTACCTCTCAGAGAACACTATATTCAAAAAAACAATTTAATCCTGAACAGTTTCAAACAGAACTCTCACATTACAACTGGACCCCTCTAAAACACCTCTCACTTAACAATGCCGTTGAACATTTCAACTCAGCATTCCTCGCAATCATAAATCTACATGCCCCAAGTCGTACCATTAGAACAAAGACCAAAACAGCACCCTGGCTAACCACTAATACTAAACAAAAAATCAAACTGAGAAATAAATCTTGGAAAAAATGGCATTCCTCTAGAAACCCAACAGATAGAGAGCTTAGAAACAATACCAAAAAAGCCATCCTCTCCGATAAAAAGAATTATTACCTCGAACTTCAGCAATCCACCAAAAAGGAACCAAAAAAGTTCTGGTCTACTATCAATAATCTACTTACCCCAGGCAAAGTAGTTACACCAAACCCACAGGATTTAGACCCTGATAATCCCTCGTTAATAGCTAACAACTTCAATACCTTCTTTACTTCTTCCATACAAAGTCTAGCTAACCACTTATCTCCTGATGCTTCGCAACTGCTCTTAAGTAACTTAAATAATTCCCTTCTTCCCCTCCAACTTCAACCCATACCCACCTCATACATTCAATCTCTTACAAAAACTTAAACCCACTACCCCCTCAGCAGATAAACTTCCTGCTGAATTCCTTCAAATAGCAGCTAAATCTATTGCCTATCCTGTTTCTATCCTAATAAATAGATCCATAAAAGAAAGTACTTTTCCATCAATTTGGAAGATATCACATATCATACCCCTACACAAAGGAGGCAAATCCACTGACCTTTCTAACTTTCGACCTATAGCACTATTATCTCCACTAGCTAAAATCATGGAAAAATGTATACATAAACAACTACTTAACCATCTCCTTCAAAACAACCTACTAGCTAACACTCAACATGGATTTAGGCCTTCACATAGTACTACTACTGCACTACTTTCCTTTACCAACACCATCAACTGTAACCGTAACAACAACAAACTAACCTCTTCTCTTTTTCTAGACCTGTCTAAAGCCTTCGACATGGTCAACCATACACTTCTTCTTCACATATTAAAATCCCTTGCCTTAGATTTCTCTTCCTTAACCTGGTTCTCATCCTATCTTGAAAACCGACAACAAGCAGTACTATGGAAAAATTCTCTATCTGCTCTACTACCCATCTCTTTAGGAGTACCTCAAGGATCTATACTAGGCCCACTCTTATTCACTATCTTTATTAATGATCTTCAATCATCTATCCAAAACACTACCTGTATACAATATGCAGATGATTCCACCATTATTTGCACAGCCTCCACTCAATCTGAACTCCAGTCACTGTCACAATCTACCTTTTCTACCGTCGAACAGTGGTTCTCAAAAAGATGTCTACTACTCAACCCCAAGAAAACAAAACTTTTGCTATTCTCACCTACCCACAAATCTTCTCAACTAAACTTTACTATTACTGCAAGTGACAACTCCCTCATCTCCCCTGACTCTACTACCAAACTGCTTGGTGTCACTATTGATAATAATCTCAGCTATGATTATCACATCAATAACACTATAAAAGCAGTTAATAAAAAGATCGGTTCACTGTACAGAATTAAACCCTTCCTTACTCCAGAAGCACGAACCACCTTAGCACAATCACATCTTATCTCTACCCTACTGTATGCTTCCTCCATTTACACTAACCTCTCTAAAAGCAACCTTAGGAAACTGTCTACATCCTACCACAACATAGCACGTTTTGCCACAGCATCTCAGAATAGAACACACCACTGTATAAACTTAAAACAGTTACACTGGTTGGAACTTCCTAATAAACTTATCTATCAACAACTAGTAGTAACACATAACATTCTATATCAACCATCTAAGACACCTGCTCTTACTAACCTCTTGACCCCCTATAATAACTTGAAACAGCTGCGCTCCGCCGAAAAGCTACAAGTCAACACAACCAGGATCACAAATTCTGCAGGTAACTGCCTTTTCTCCAACTCAGTAGGCAAAATATGGAATAACCTCCCCTCACACATTACTGCTCTTGGCTCCTTACATCTTTTTAAAAAACAACTTTTTTTTACATCTGACCAACTTCTGGCTTTGCTCTTGTACCAACCCAGACTAATCTACTTTATTCTTTTTACTATCAGAATTCCTTATTTCAAAACTATCTTTCTCTGTCATCACAAATGACATTACAACTGTATGACTGTACTGTTTCTACTGCTCTCAAAAAAAAAAAAAAAAAAACTTTGTCTGTTATAATTATGTATTTACATTTTAAAATATGTAATTACCCTATTCTCGCATAATAGTACTGTAAACAATTAATGCCTTTCTCAATACGTAGATAGTACTATGTGTTTTGTATTACTTTATCTAAACTAATATGTATGCATTGTTGCTCACTGTCTGAGTCTCACACATTTATTGTAATTGTTTAATCTCTATAACCTTATTTTAATCTGTGGAGCTTTTCTCCCCGGGCCTCCACTGAAAATGGAAATTATCCAGCTGGACTAGCCCGGTCAACAAATGTAAAATAAAATAAATAAATAAATAAAATTATAGAGTGATGGACAACTTGATAAGTGGATCCTAGTAAGGAAAAACCTGAGGCATTACCCTCAAAGCCAGGCATGCCAGAGATAATCTTCCCAATCTGGCAAAGAACAGACAAAATCTATCTCGTCATATGGGTCTGGTAATTTATAGCCCTAAAGGTCAAGGTAGCAGAAGTGTAGACTTTCTTACCAATTCTCTCCAATGTTTATTTGTATTTTATTTATTGACATTTGTTAAGCGGGTTGGTCCAGCTGGGCTTGTGGCCCATTTTCAGTGGGGACCCGAGGAGAAAAGCTCCATTCACAACAATTTACAGTATATAAAAATATTTGAGTCAAAAGAATTACAGAAAAGTTGACATACAGCAAGTTACTGAAACTAAAATAGAATACATGCACAGAAAAATATATACATACAATTTTTTTACAAAATAAGTATATATTTATATAGAAATTGCATTGTTGATTGAATTTAGAAGGTACCCCCTATTAGGATACTAAGTGAAAGAGGAGAGATTATATAAGTATGTAAAATGGGGAAAGGGGAAGATTAGGTTGGTAATTAGATGAAGTTTGAGTTCATTTTAAAAGTGTGATGGGTGGGTGATGGAACGTATATGAAAGAGAAGTTTGTTCCAAGCATGGTTAACACAGTATTTATATAGAAGTTTGCCTAATGTTTTCTTGGGATGGTAAATTTCCAGAAGTTGCTGATTAGAGGTATGGAGGGTCTGAGGAGGAGTATAGGTAAAGACCATTGATGAGAGAGCTGGACAGGATGAAGGTTTGCATAGAATGAAGTGTAACATTTGAAATTGTGATAGGAGAAGTTGATGGTGGAGTTCTAGCCACTGGAGAGAGTTTAAGACTGCTAATGTTCTACTGTCCTTGTCCAAGGGAAGGAGCTTCAAAGAGGGCAGCAGCCTAGAAGGCTCATCAGTAGACATAGAAATCACTGCTGGATCAAATGAAAGGCATTTGTACAAAAACATGCAGGCATATGGCACCTTATAGAATCTGTCAGGCTTCTTAGGAGCTTGAGGCTGGGAGTCTGGTGCCAGGCAAAACAGCTGAGAAGGTAACCAACAGAGCAGCCAGCACAGGAGGGAGAGCAGTAGGTTTAGGAAAGACAATCTGTAATAACCTCAGATAATAGCTTTTTCTGGATGTCAGACACCTGGGATCAATCCCACTTAAAATGTTTCATCATACAAAGGAGAGTTCCTCCAAAGCAGGATCAGGACTGACAGATTCCTCCTCTGACCCACAGTCAAAAGGAGAGGGCAACTGAGAGGAGAGGGTTAAAGAGTCAGCATCAGACTTGGAATCCTCATCGAAGGAATCAGGGTCTCATGCCCTTTACGGGGTAGAGGACCAAGGAGGTGCAAGAAAAAAAAAAAAAACCCTGAGGAGGCTTCAAGACTATCAAAGCACTGAATGCGCCTTCACTGAAGCCTTGCCAATCCCTTTGTGGATCCCTGATAGCAGTCACCACGTTTAGTCCCATCTTTTATTCAATGGATGTCCACCCTGACAAAATGTAGTGGTTGATACCCCTTGCCTGGATTCTATCGATGTACCCAGCACATCTTCTCTAATAAGGATCCGAGGAATTACTTTAGGCTCCTCAGATATAGTCAGCAGTGGTCCACTTTCAATGACAATGGTGGTCATTTGCAAGACCTCTGAGGATGTGCGAGATGCAGGTGCTGGCCTCAGAAAGGTTGTAGCAGAAGAAACTGATGGTAGTACCAGATTGTCCTCTGGGTTTCTCATGCACCTTAAGACAGATGGCCAGTGAAGGCTGAACAGCAACAGGCTTACGCCTAGATTTCTTTGCTGCCTTCTTGAGCAGTGGCTGTATCTCGGGGTAAGTAAATTCTGCAATAGTACCTTGAGCTAACAGCTTGAGACATTTGTTCTCAAGATAAATGGAAAGTGAAGAAAAACAGCTATGTAAAGTCTTAGGTACAAAAGCCTGACAGATGGAACATTGACTTTGGTCTTGAGACACTCCTAAGCAAAACAGTCACCTATTGTAATGATCCTTATGGGAAGTCTGCCTCCCACACTGACTTTTCCCTTTCTTGTACGGCATGTAACCCACTGAAAAATATAAAAAAAAGAAAAAGAAACCCCATTGGAGTGTTTATCTTGAAAACATAAGCTCAGTATAATCAGCAAAGTGAAGGGCATTCAGACCGATGTACGATAATCATGTTCAGACTGGTGGCAATGTTGAATTGATGTTCTGGATTGAGAGTATATATATATATATATATATATATATATATATATATATATATATATATATGTCACCTTTATGACCTATGCTTTTATTCGGAGCATACATCTGACGTTTGATGCTCCTAGGTAATAAAAGCTTTCGTATTCTGACCAGATGTTGAGCTAACCTTGGCAGGAGATCCCAGAAGTGATGAACACTGCAACACTGATATGGAAGAGCATCAAAAATTATGATTATAGAGATTCTGTTTCATTTCCTACTAAAGTAGAGAAATGTTTGTAAATGTTCAGCTGAACACTTACTATGCACACCCCTTCCCAAGAAACAGAAAGCTGAGACACAAATGTACGCAAAGTACAGTGATTTTCAATACACCAGACAGTTAAAATGATATTCTTCACAGAGAGTAGATATTTCATGATGCCTTCACTAATGTGATCATCACCACAAAAGGTAAGTGATGGTGCTTCACAAAAATATAGCTACATAAAGCAGGTCATGTTTCACTGATCAAATTAAACAAAAAACATATACTCCAAAAAACAAGCTATAAGAAAACAACATTTTGCTAACCATTTGAAATGGTGGAACAGACTGAGTTCCAAAACATGGAGACTGAATGGCCAAAAAACAAACGTGCATATACTAAGTCAAGATGGACATTTCCCAGAATATTCCCTTTTCTCCAAATTATGGTAATCTCAGAGTTGTTATATAAAGTCTTGGGTGCATGGGGGCTCTTCCCCTGCAAAAAAAGAAGTTTAAAGAAGAGTGGTGTTTGCGATTCATTCTTCTCTTGGATTTTCCATCTTTTTTGGGTTCTCGGCATTTGGTGTTACAAATGCCAACATTTCAATACAGAGTCAATATTCTATGATGCGATAATGTACACACCCTGACTTTTTCAAATCAAGCTGTGGAATATGATTTGTGATTTCCTTGCGTCTTCCAACACTGTCCTCCATTTTCTTTGAATAATGTGGGACCTGCACTCAGTGCTATAATCTGCAAGGATAACACAATGTCTTGAGAGCAGAACTGCTTTCAATCCCTACAACACATCAGATTACATTAGGTACCGCGCACCATACACGATTCTTTCTGGATTTAGTACGTCGTTCTTCCTTTCTGAGTAGCATCTCGCACCACAGTTGCTTTACATGCAATCAGTTTGTTCTTTTTGATGTTAAGTGGAAGTGGTCTGAGAATTAAGGGATTATATGAATGTGGATACCACAGTTCTTACTGCTTGTGGTGTAAAATTAATTCAGTATAATGGACGATTCAGACAACTTGATTTTTATGATCAGTGCATCTAAAATTATTAAACTGCAGGGAAATGTCTTCTGCAAAGAATTGCTTTTGCTTTCATCCTATAGCTACTTAAAAAAAAAAAAAACAAGTGAGCTTTGAAGACAGAGTAACTATTGCACTATGCTAATATAAAACCTTAACTATACACAGTTTTACTACAGGTCAGATCATCCCAAAGTACAAGCCACTGTGACTTGTAAAATGAAAATTAAATCAACAACAACTTTACTCCATTCTATGCAGTCACTTCTATTGTAACTTGCTTTTTCTCATTATTCAAATTCATATACTCATGTATCATATGCTGCAGGGCAGGCTTTTCAGTAGAATTAGTGCTATTCGCATAGGATTATTGCTTCAATTGGATATTATCGAACAGGTTATATATTGTGATTTTCAGTGGAGAGACTGTTTGGGACTTTGAACTGAGCATTACTTCTATGGGAGACAATTAACTGATCAACTATCAAAAGCGTTTTTTTTCAGTGGTGCCATTTCTTGGCCCTGAAGTTCATCGGCAGGATTACTGTTCAGTTGAATATCACTGAACGAGATACACATTGTGTATTTGGGTAGGGAAACTGTTTGGAACTTTGAATTGAACATCATTTTAGGTCTGAATGTGTTTGTATTTTACAGGAAACAAGTAACTGAATTAATATTGGAAACATTTAATAGTCCATCATTTGGCAGCAGGTTTTATTTGTATTACAGTTTTGGTTGAACAAGCTTGTATGCAGAGCCTTTTGCCTTAGTGAATGGTGAATTGTCGCCCCGTGTTTTGTTTGGAAACATTTATATGTGTGGTTAAACTAGATTTATATTGAGCTCTATTGTCTTGGTGTTTGGTTTACTGTGGCCTTCCAATTGGGGAACGTAGCATGGCTAATATAACTATGGAAGATTGATTTGTATCAGAAAATATTTGGAACTGGGACATTTTATGGTGTGATTTAAATATTTTGATCACGCCAATTGAACATTATATGCAAGTGCTATTATGGTTCCCCAGGTGTACTTTGAATGATTCATTTGGGTCTTAAGGTATGTAGATACAATACCAAGTATTATAGGCATTTATAGTTTATATGCCGAGTGGTAATATTGATATATTTAGGGCCAAGAATGTACTTTAATCACACTGTGGACTTTGTAACAGTATTTGGATCTTTGTGCATTTCAGATATTTAACAGGGGAACGTACCACTGCTTATAAAAAGATAACAGTTGAAAATATATTGAAGTTAATTCAAATATGTTTAAATACTGGGGTGTCACGGTGCTCTCACCTTATTGGCTGGACATCTCAGATATTGATATATGCGGCGGCTATTATTTGCTCCCCTTGTATTTTATTAGTGGGATATGCACATTCCAGGGGTAACACTTGATATGCACAATCATTGCACTCTTATATTGCAGGGGCTATAACAGTTTTGGTTTTGCCTCTCTTTTGGTATATATATATATATATATATATATATATATATATATATATTCTTTTGGATTAAAGTCAAATGTTATGATATCTACGGTATGAGACCACAGGCGAATGTAGTACTGCTATGTTACATAGCTATGGATATATTGCGATATTTGCAGGGACTACTATTGTTCTTCCTATCATCAGGAATTATACTGTTTATTGTTGTATTTGCCGAATTTTTGTGCTTGATTTATATTGGTTTGGTATAAGTAAGGATATGGGGGAACATAGCACTACTGTATATTAATATTGTACATCTATGTTTTTATATTGATTGCAGGGCCTATTATTGTTCTTCCCATTAACATCAGGATTTATTATTAAAATAAGGGAACATAGCACTGCTTTTTTTTCATGCCTAAGTAAGTTGATTGGCAGGAGCTGTTATTGTTTCTCCTTAATATCTTAAGCATAATATTATTTATGGCTATATTTACTGTACATTTGCAAATGAACAATTCTTGTGTTTGGTAATTGATGATATAGGGGAATGTAGCACTGCTTAAGTTCCATATATTCTTTTTTCATGCTCTAGGCTACCTGCTGGGGCTATTATTTCTATCTCCCTCACTCAATCCTTAGCCAGGGGTTTAAGCCCCGTTCCGTTTGCTACACTCATTTGCACCCCACCTGCCCCCAGTACATCTACATTTATCTTCAGCAAATAGCCACTCCCATACTTACTCCCCATTCAAGCCTTACCGCTGAGACTCCCCACCTCTTGCTTAATCACACTTCTTAACCCAAAGCAACCATGCCACTAGGTAATACTGTTGTAATCCTCACCTGCACTATTCTAGCCTTTATTACATCCTACCAAACAGCTAGTCATAACCCCCAACCATTTTCACTGCACTCTCTCATCAACTCCCATCAAACACCCACTGCATAATTTCATTACCCCAACCACAAACTACCTCCTCCCAGTACAACTACTAAATGACCAACCCCCCCACCACATTTGAACACAAAATATCCATAAAATACATTTTTTTTTACTGCATATATAAAACATATTCTCTATACTCTCTCTAAACTTGGTCTCAGTGGAGATGTGCACCCCAATCCTGGCCCCATAATCACCATCTCCACAAACCCTATTCCAACCAACTCCCCCATCTCCCATATCACAAGCAACAAAAAACCAAATGACCTCCTCATTATGTCTCTTAATATCAGAAGCATCTGCACTAAAATCCAAGACCTCCATGCCTACACAAGCCTCTGCTCCCCTGACATCTTTATCCTAACTGAATTGTGGCTCAAACCTCACATCAAAAGTGAGGAAATACTCCCACTTGGATACAACATCCTCCGTAAGGACAGACTACCAAGAAAAGGAGGAGGTGTGGCACTGTTGTACAAACACCACCTCAGTATCTAAATTTTCACCAAATCATCTCCCCAGTTTGACAAGGAAGAGATACCTTACACCACCCTCAAATTAAACACTAAGAAATCAAACATTATAGGATGCTATTTCCCACCAGGCCAAAATATACCTCCCCTTGAAAACCTACTAGACTGGGCCAATCTTTCCCTGCCCCAAGAAACTATCATCCTCAGGGACTTTAACATAAATTGGCTATCCTGCAACAGCAACCACCAAGCCCTCCACCTAAATCTCCATGGTTTCTCTCAGTAATTCAAACCCCCACTAGGATCAATGTTGTTGTTGTTGTTGGGTCTTTCGGCTTATCCCGGTTAGGGGTCGCCACAGAGGAACTCCAGTCCGCTAATGTTTGGTAATAGATTTTTACATGCCGAGTTACCAGCCCTGATGCACAACCTTCAACGAAGGTACGCCCATTCATGTATGCCACCACACAGAAGACACACTAGCTGAGAATCGAACGGGACAACGTCTTGCTGTGAGGCGACAACGCTACTGCAGCACCACTAAAAACCCCAATAACCACACCATTCTTGACTGGGTCTTAGTTAATAAAGCCCCTCACACCTACCTAGCTGGCTGTTTACCCGACTCCCTCAGTGACCATTCCCCAACCTTCCTACTAAAAAAACCCACATAAATGATTGCAAACCCATTACCCACAGACGTATTCACAACCAAGCTAATTTTAACCCCAACTCCTTCACCTCCTCCCTCCAGAATGTAAACTGGTCACCTCTAAAGTACCTCAACCTAGACGAAGTGGTCTATTTCTTTAACAGTACCTTCCTCAACATCCTTAACTCCCATGCCCCCTGAGAAACACCAGAATCAGAACTAAGAGCTCCTCCTGTCTTCAAAAAAACACCAGGGGTCTTATGAAAACCAGGGATAAAACATGGGAATGCTGGCGCTTAACTAAAAACCCCTCAGATAGGCAAGTCTTCCTTGAGCTATGTAACAAGGTCAAAAGACAAGTAAAAGAAGACAAAGCCCTTTTCTATCAGACGTCCCTAAACTCCTCCAAATACAACCCCAAGCAATTCTGGTCCACAATTAACTCTATACTCTGCCCAGGAAAAGTAAGCACCCCCCTACCAACCACCCCTCTTCTCTACCAGTAGCATTGCTGATTCCTTCAACAAACACTTAGCAGAATCCGTTCTATCCCTAACAAAATAACATTTCCCTACACAAAATCCCCCTTACCCAACCCAAAACCACACCTCCCTACCTTCTTTCTTTCCACAGTACCCACCTCCTATATAAAAGGACTCCTGACAAAACTAAAACCCATAAAACTAGCAGCCAACATCTTGCTCTCTGAATACTTAAAAATAGCAGCTGATGACCTAGCTTATCCTATTTCCATATTAATTAACCACTCCATATCTGAATCATATGTACCCACACTATGGAAAATATCACATATCATTCCCCTCTACAAAGGTGGTCCCTCCACTAACCTTTCCAACTTCCACCCCATTGCCATCCTCTTCACAATACTTAAAAAAAAATGCATCAACTCACAGGTCTCCAAATTCCACCTTAACAATAACCTCCTCTCCAATACCCAGCATGGTTTCAGACCACACCACAGCATGGCAACTGCTCTTCTCTCCTTCACCAACACTATCCTCCATCACAAAAAAAATGGCCTCCTCTCCTCTGCTGTATTTCTGGATCTATTGAAAGCCTTTGACATTGTGTCACACAATCTACTACTCTCTGCTCTATCCGACCTCTCTTTCTCCTCGCCAGCCACAAACTGGTTCCACAGCTATCTATAAGGCTGCCAGCAATCAGTCATCTGGGACAACAATCTATCCCCTCGCCTGCCTGTTACTATTGGGGTTCCCCAAGGCTCCATCCTTGGCCCCCTGCTTTTCTCCCTTTTCACCAACAACCTGCACATTGCCACCAAACATGCCTCCTTCATACAGTATTGCAGGTGATTCCATCCTCATCTGCTCAGCCCCAACTGTAACAGAACTACAACAGATCACCCAAGATTCATTCTCTTCAGTTGAAAGCTGGCTATCTAATGCCAAGCTTCTCCTCAATCCAAATAAAACCAAATTCCTCATCTTCCAATCTTCCAAATCTAACTAAACTCCCCACACTTCACTATTCAAGCCAAGGATAATACCTCCATTTTACCAACAGTCCACACAAAACTACTTGGCATACAGATAGACAATAATCTCAAATTTGACACCCACATATCACTAACAATAAATAAAGTTCACAAAAAACTGGGTGCCTTATATAGAAGCCGCCAATACCTCACCAAACCAGCAAGAATCTCTATCGCCAATTCCCAACTAACCTCCACCCTACTCTACACATCACCCATACTTACAAATCATAGACAGTCAGACTTAAACAAACAAGAAGCCTGCTACAATAAAATTGCAAAATTTGCCACTGGTGCCTCCTACCGCAGCCACCACTGCATCTCCCTTAGAGACCTTGACTGGTTTGAACTCCCACAACTCCTACGCCAAATTCAACTCACCTTTGCTCATAAACTAGTAAACAACCCTCTCCACTACCACTTTTACAGACCGCCACGCTCCTGCAACAAAAATCTACTCCAGGTCACCAAAGCCAAAAACTCAGCAGGTGGAGCACTATTTTCCTGTGCTATACCCCAAGCTCTGGAACAACCTTCTCATTGCTGTAACTACCCTTCCTTCCTGCAGTCTTTTCAAGACTGCACTTAAATCTCACAATCTCTCACTGGCTTTGTCCTTGTCCAAACCCTAATTAACCCCCCTTAAACCCTTCTCTCCTTTCTCAGATTTAGATAAAGTATCCTCTCTGTCACTATAAAACTGAACTGAAGATTACTCACTGCTTGTTAATCCTTTTAGGATTTAGTCTATTACTGTTACCTTGTTAATGTGTGGAAAATTTGTAGCTCTGTGTTTTACTTCTTCTTTTTCTCAATGCTTACTACTCAGTTGTACCAAATTTGCTCCTGTATTTCTCCATGTTATTATCACCTCTACTGTATAACTACCTTGATTGTTATTGTTTACCATCTACCATGTTCATTCTGTGGAGCTTTTCTCCCCGGGCTTCCACTGAAAAACGACCTGTGTCCAGTTGGAATTCCCCAGTAAACAAATGTAAATAAATAAAATAATGTTACTGTAACCTCTAAAGAACTGTATTACCCAACATTGTACTTTTGCTTATTTTGAATGCTACTATAATTTCCTTGTATTATTGTTAACAGTTACACCTGTTGGTGCAGCAGTAACGTTGTCACCTTACAGCAAGAGGTTCTCCCATTCGATTCTTGGCTGGAGCGCCTTCTGTGTGGAGTCTGCACGTCCTCCCTGCGGTCAAGTGGCGTTCAAAAGACATGCGTAAATGGGCATGCCTTCATTGAAGGTAGGGTGTCGGGGCTGGCACTGTAAAAATCTACTACCAATCATTAGCGGACCGGAGTTCCACTGTGGCGACCCCTAACCAGGAAAAGCTGAAAGAAGAACAAACATTGTTAACAGTTACATATATTGTAAAAGTTATTGCTGGAGCTTTTCTCCCCGGGCCTCCACTGCAGAAGGACCTGTGTCCAGTCAGACTTTCCCTGTAAACAAATGTAAAATAAATAAATAAAATAAATAATAAAATAACACAAGAGCCAAGAGCTATAAATTAGTCTGCTGTCTCTAATGAGGCTATAAAATGTTTAGTAACTGTAAATTCTTGCCGGGGATAGCACCGTCATCCCTCTTGGAAATGGGCAACTATTAATATTATTGTTCTTTGTGTAGACTATTTTGCTTGATAAAATAGGTGTAGTATACAATGGGTGTATTTTCCAAAGGGTAATAATAGGCTAGGGTTGGTATGACCCTCAGGTCAATAGCCTAGTAACCTTCTATGATCCTGCTTAAATATCTTGTTGTACTTAAGAAGAACCATTATATACATATTTGAATGGACTACTGGAACGGTTTACTAAGCTAGTACACATTACACCACTGTGCCACAGATTCACAAACACAATGTCAGTGTACCTAATTCAGAAACAAACTCCAAAACTGAAGAAAAACAAACTGTCAAAAAACAAACCAAAAGGTTCTGAACCAGCAGGTGTAAAACTCCAAAGGTTTATTAGGAAATGTAAAAGTAAAGCACTTTCCGTCTCCCTTAGTAGGAAGACTTCTTCAGACAAAGGAAAAAATAATCAAACACAATTTAAAACCCAAAAAAGGGGTGTGTGTTACAAAATTACAAACAGCTGCCTTAACTGAACCCACTGACATACCTTCACATTTAAAGTTGTATTACATTAAAAGCATAAATAAATGTCCACTTAGTGTAGACAGGGTGTCAAACATAAAAAAGTTTTCAAAAAAGAAACATGAACTTGATAAAAGTAACCAAGAACGTCTTAGTGAAGATTCATGAACCTAATCAAGTGTAAATACTGTTGGTTTCCCTTAAAATACATTTTAGCAAACAACTTTTCATAGGGTAAAACAAAACTCATACAGAATCTTGTGATTAAAAATAAAATAAAATGAAGTAATGCTTGCAACTAAGTATATACAAATATAATATCCATTCCTTAACAGAAAAGGTAGTAAGGAGTACACATCTCTAATGCATAATGAAGAATCAATAATACATGAATAAATAAACAGTGCAACTCAACAAGGAGTCTGCAAAAAGCAGAATTTCAAAGGCGTTTCTAATAAAAGAAATGCTATTTCTAATGTTAAATAACCGAATATGTTTATTTCTGTGTTAAAAATCTAACACAGAAATTGCTTGTCATTTCAACGCCAACAGAATGCAACAACAGTATATGAAAAAGATTTTTTTTTTTTTTAAATGTTCCTTGAGCAATGGGTAAAGCATCAAGCTGCGATGAGAACACTTTCTAAGCTTTAGTATGCACAGTTGTAGCAGCCAAAACAAGTCAAAATGCAACTGTTTCAGAAAAAATATGGCAAGGCATTGCGTGGAAGACACTTCTAAATCAAAACAAACAAACCGCTGGATTCACAAGACGGTACTTCATTCAAGAACCATGCAGGTACTAAGCATGCGAAAAAGGCACATAGCCAAACAAATGAAAAATCAGTTTACAATCGTGCCCATGAATACAACACATTGCTCTGCAAATGAGTTTGTACTGTGTGCAAGAAAGGTAATAAATAAATTAGCAGAAGACAAAAGAAAGAAAGAAACACACACCTAAGTAAATCCACAGCTGTTGGTGTTCAATGACATTGACAATAGGTAAACTTAGTACTTCAAAATACCATGGGTCTAAACATTAAGATCTCATTGTTACTTACACAAAAAGGTGTATGTGTCTAGAAGTAAGCAAAAATCAAGTCAGACCACAATGCAGAACCTGACAAAAATAAAACATACAAATCCTGAACGAAACTATGCAAAATGAAAATACAAATAAAAATAAAATTAAATAAAATAAAGTAGGGTCAAAGTACAGCGAAGTGCTGCAGCGGTCAGAAAACCAATGTTTCTCAAGTTAAACATTTGTGAATTAAGGTTTAAATAATGATGAAAGAAGTCTTATCTTAGCAGGTTTCTTAACTTTAAAACACAAGTCAAACAGGTAACTTCGTTCAACCCTGGTGACGTGTAAGAGTTCATTTTAAGTTTCCAAATGAGTTCCTTTTTTTCTAATAACAATTGTTGGGGTCCTCGTCTTTCACCTGTAAGTACCTGGTCTATAACTTTAAAAAGGAAAGCGTGAGAAGGGTTGTTATTACAATGTCTTGCAAGGGCATTAGTGTTGCTCTTCTTCCTAATGTGGTACGTATGTTCATAAATTCTCTCTAAGTTTTCTCTCAGTCTTCCCTATATAAAAGGCAGGGCATGACTGGCACACAGCTAAATACACCACTGATTTTGAGTTACAATTGTAACGACCCTTTGCTTTAAAAAGACGTTGCTTCACTATACATGTGGACCCTGTAGATATAAATTTACAATAGTTACATGTCTCACATTTGTATGTGCCTTCAGTTCTAGTATGCTTTATTGAAGGTTTTTCCATAATGTTTTTGAGGTTTCTGCCCTTTCTAAAAATGATAACAGGTTTGCCCCCTATTTTCTCCATGAGTTCTTTTTCAAAAGATAACAACTGCCAATTCTTTCTAAGTACATTGCTAATATATTTAGCTTCTAATGAAAAAGAAGTAATGAAACTTTTTTTATTGTACTTCTCTTGGGAAAAAATGGTTTGACCATTACACTAATGCCCTTGCAAGACATTGTAATAACAACCTTTCTCACGCTTTCCTTTTTAAAGTTATAGACCAAGTACTTACAGATGAAAGAGGAGGACCCCAACGATTGTTATTAGAAAAAAAGGAACTAATTTGGCAACTTAAAATGAACTCTTACACGTCACCAGGGTTGAACAAAGTTACCTCTTTGACTTGTGTTTTAAAGTTAAGAAACCTGCTAAGATAAGACTTCTTTCATCATTACTTAAACCTCAAGTCTGGTTTTTAAACCTTAATTCACAAATGTTTAACTTGAGAAACATTGGTTTTCTGACCTCTGCAGCGCTTCGCTGTACTTTGACCCTACTTTATTTTATTTAATTTTATTTTTATTTTTATTTTCATTTTGCATAGTTTCGCTCAGGATTTGTATGTTTTATTTTTGTCAGGTTCTGCATTGTGGTCTGACTTGATTTTTGCTTACTTCTAGACACATACACCTTTTTGCGTAAGTAACAATGAGATCTTAATGTTTAGACCCATGGTATTTTGAAGTACTAAGTTTACCTATTGTCAATGTCATTGAACACCAACAGCTGTGGATTTACTTAGGTGTGTGTTTCTTTCTTTTGTCTTCTGCTAATTTATTTATTACCTTTCTTGCACACAGTACAAACTCATTTGCAGAGCAATGTGTTGTATTCATGGGCACGATTGTAAACTGATTTTTCATTTGTTTGGCTATGTGCCTTTTTCGCATGCTTAGTACCTGCATGGTTCTTGAATGAAGTACCGTCTTGTGAATCCAGCGGTTTGTTTGTTTTGATTTAGAAGTGTCTTCCACGCAATGCCTTGCCATATTTTTTCTGAAACAGTTGCATTTTGACTTGTTTTGGCTGCTACAACTGTGCATACTAAAGCTTAGAAAGTGTTCTCATCGCAGCTTGGTGCTTTACCCATTGCTCAAGGAACATTTAAAAAAAAAAAAAAAAATTCTTTTTCATATACTGTTGTTGCATTCTGTTGGCGTTGAAATGACAAGCAATTTCTGTGTTAGATTTTTAACACAGAAATAAACATATTCGGTTATTTAACATTAGAAATAGCATTTCTTTTATTAGAAACGCCTTTGAAATTCTGCTTTTTGCAGACTCCTTGTTGAGTTGCACTGTTTATTAATTCATGTATTATTGATTCTTCATTATGCATTAGAGATGTGCACTCCTTACTACCTTTTCTGTTAAGGAATAGGTTCATAGGTTCATAGGTTCATACTAGGCTATCTGCCCAAGGGCATTTATAAGCCTAGCCCATAGTTATGTGGCTTTCGCCACCCCTTTAGTTTGAATAAAAACTATGCCTATCATTTTTCTGTGCCTCTGTCAAGCAGTGACACTGAAGTAATCCCTGGGGTATATCTGCGATCTCCCATCCATTGGTCAAGATTCCTCTTGAACAAGGCCAGCGAGGTGCTCTGCCTCACATGTACCGGGATTTTGTTCCACAGCATAGGGAGTCTCTGGGTGATGAATCTGTCCCTCCAGCACGTTCTATTTATAACCGTGTCAAGGTTTAAGTCTCCCGCCCTTGTGGTTCTGGTTATTGGATATTATATTTGAATGGATATTATATTTGTATATACTTAGTTGCAAGCATTACTTCATTTTATTTTATTTTTAATCACAAGATTCTGTATGAGTTTTGTTTTACCCTATGAAAAGTTGTTTGCTAAAATGTATTTTAAGGGAAACAAACAGTATTTACACTTGATTAGGTTCATGAGTCTTCACTAAGACATTCTTGGTTACTTTTATCAAGTTCATGTTTCTTTTTTGAAAGCTTTTTTATGTTTGACACCCTGTCTACACTAAGTGGACATTTATTTATGCTTTTAATGTAATACAACTTTAAATGTGAAGGTATGTCAGTGGGTTCAATTAAGGCAGCTGTTTGTAATTTTGTAACACCCCCCCCCTTTTTTGGGTTTTAAATTGTGTTTGATGATTTTTTCCTTTGTCTGAAGAAGTCTTCCTACCAAGGGAGACGAAAAGCGTTTTACTTTTACATTTCCTAATAAACCTTTGGAGTTTTACACCTGCTGGTTCGGAACCTTTTGGTTTGTTTTTAATTCAGAAACAAAGCCATGCTGCACAATAGTGAACAAGGGCAGATCTCTGAATTGCTGCAGAAGCTGGACAACCAAGTGCTCTAATACAGAGCTTGTATCCTGCAGGTGCTGGGGACTCCATATCGTACAGCCAATGTCTACAACAGAGAACAGGAGTATAATAATGTATACCACAGTTCAAACGGTAAACCTTATAGACTAAACAGTACATTCCAAGGCTATACATGCTGACTATCTATTCAAACAGAACACCTATTCTTTGCATGTTGCAAACGGTGTATCTTTCCAGTGTACTCTTGTCTTTTGCTTCTAATTTTATAACAGAATTGGGGGAGGGGGATTGTATTAAGTTTTTACAGAATACTCTTCACTGTTCGACTCTTGTTTCTATTGTTATAGTTTATATTGCACATTGCTTTATTAATTAACTTACCTAATGCCTGGGCACATTGCCTACCTGTAAACAGCTGTCCTAAAATCACATCTGTTCTTCACCAGAGCACAGGTATACTTAATGTTCTGTACATTTTCTTTTGCAGCTTATATTTCACTGTAATAATGCAGTACTATATAATGTCTTTTGCTGCATCTTTTATAATATTTTTGAGTGCAATCTATTCTTTGCAATTATCCTTAGCCCTTTGATCTTGGTCATGGCTGAAAAGTGTCATGTGACTATTTCAGTTACCTGGTTACAAAGCATGCATGCAAGCCTAGTTAAATAATTAAATAAAACTGTGAGAACAGATGCACTATGATACTTGTGCACACATTAGCACTAGCATACGGTCTGTTTGGGCAAACCAAACCACTTACTGTGTTATGATAAAGCAAAGATGTAGTAGAAAGCAGCCATGCATGTAGGCAAGCACAATCACAGGTTTACATCTACTGTTCCTCTAAGTGGAACCTTGGCTTTACCAAGGTAGCACTCGTACTATGTGGCACTCAGGTAGGATGGAGTAGTCATGTATAGTGCGACAGTCTCATAACAAGGCCATAGTCAGCAGGCCTGATCAGTTACTGGCAGTGATGACGTCATGTCTGGAGCCCTCATGAAACAGGCCAGAGCTAATCAGTTCCCCAGTCTGGTACCCCTCAGCTGTAAATTGAGAAGCAAAAAAAAAGTCCTCTCTCAAAGATGATGACTAAATCAAATATAAGCAAACAAAGCAATCTTTATCTGAATTGAGTTCTAAAAGAAAAACAATGTAAGAAGCAGCTTGCTACAATTAGAATACCACCTAAGAAGAGCTTCAGCCATGTCTTCAGTTGCAGTATCTGTTAACTCATGATGAGGTTTGGTTTGATGATGGGCTTTGCTCATTTTTAGGATCAAATGATGGTTGGGGTGACAATGGAACTTTTCCTACTTTCTGGAGAATAATCTGAGGGCTGGATGGGCTTATGTTGTGAACCAATCAGGAATCTCTGATAAGAAGGCAATACGCCTCTTCATTTGCTAATTGACCAGTAATGATCTTCAAAGGGGGTTAGACATATGAGTAGCCTGACATGTCCTGGCCCCCAGGGGGTGCATTCAGCACAAGAATATGGACTTAAATTTTGATTCATTGCAGGTAAGCTTGCCATTGTTAGGTCTTGTGTTGGAGTGCGCTATGATCTCAGTAATGGTGCTGTCAGTTTCTGATCAGAGTTTAATTTGGCTTATTACAGCAGATTTACTTCTTTACTTTTAAGTATGTGACAGAAAACCTTTAGTTTTAACCCTTCTCAGCAGGCTTTATGTCTTGTCTAGAGAACATTGGTCCTACCCTGCATAAGACCACACTGTCTTCTTCGGAGCAAGATATTTTTTAATCTTGTTTTGAAGAGGTTCTAGTTATGTTCATACTCAGAAAACCTGTTTTGGATCCCAAGAATCTTGTGATTTACTGCCTTATCTTATATCTTGGGACGGTGGCATAATGGTTGAGGTGTTTGCCTTACAAACACAAAGTGCAGGGTTTGAGTCTCACAAATGATAATTGGCTAGGCTTAAATGGCTCGTAAGGGCAGTTAGCTTAGTACTAATCTATGAATCTTTCTTTTAGCTGAAGGTTTTGGAGAAAATGGTTAACATGCAGTGCATTACTTTAAGCAGTTTCAGCTCTATGACCTTTTCCAGTCTGGTTTCTGCACCTGTCACAATAGGGACACACTTTTTCACAGGTTTTTATCTAGGTTAATTCACAAAGGGCTGTCCAGCATAATTTTCTCCTCATATTTTCCCTCTAGACTGTGGGGTACTTACAGGGTTTGATACTTGCCTAACCCCATATAACTATAAAAGAGAGCAAAGTCAAACTGAACTGCATTAGTGCATTAGATAAGCATCTGAATTTTCAATGTCACATTTCACACACACATTTCACATGAACACGGTTACATTATCCTAGAAGCTGAGAACCCATTTAGTGCTTGGAGAGTGGAGAATTATCCATTTAATTACTCCAGAACTTGGAACATGTGCTGTATGAATTTTTTGGAATCCCATCAAAGAAAACACAAATATGGCAAAGCAAATTGTGATACACAACTAAATAACTTCAGGGTACTTAGCAAACAGAGCAGCCAATGTTTTATAAGCTGAAGGACAACTGTTTTGTCAGAGATAAGCATAGCCGTTCGCATTGAAATAAGAAGACATTTTTCCAGTTCTGAGCTAAGCTGGAGCACTTTGTGAACACACAGTACGTAATGACAGTTCATGAAGTAAGAAGGATTGATAAATGAGCAGTTATCCAGATTTTTCTCAGTGGATACAGCACAGTCATCTGCTGGGAAAACAGTTACTAGTGGACATAGCTCTCATCTATTTCTGATTTTGAAGAGTATCCATGGTTTTACCTTGCATTTTTGTTCTGTCCCGTATGAAATTTTTGATTTTCTGGTACATCACTGAGGATTACATTAAGTAAATAATTCCAGATATTAGAATGTCATGTTCTTATTCTTTAGAATATGCATGTTGATGCAAAACCTGTTGTTCTATTAACCAAGTGAACCAGAATATTTATTTAAAAATCATCTTTGACTTTTTTGAGCCTTTGCACCAGATTCTTAAGGCAATAAGTTGAGAGGGTTACACTTTAGAATCTCAAATTGAAATATTGAAATTCAGTTGCTCGAGTCCAAAGTGTCAAATCTGCAGAATACCGAATGCGGAAATGTTGAATTCGCAGTTGTGGTGGTGTGTATGTGATGTGGGATTGCCTGTGTTCGTGATGTGCGGTGTAGTATGTGGATATAGCTGGAAATTCAGGTAAGTGCTGTTTCTGTAAGGGTATTAGGTAGGGAGTTTAGTGTGCATGGGTGTGTTTGGAGTTTTTAGGTGTGGGTTAGGGTAGGGAGGTAAGATTATGAGTGTGCAAGTGTTGAGAGTGGTGGTATTTGCATGTATTTGATGTTTTTGCAAGGGGAGTGCAGAATGTGTAGTGGTGGGTTTTGTGTGTTTGTGGTTTTAGTGTGACCTCGGAGTTAGTATATATAAGTAGCAGGGGTGTGGGTGGCTTGCCCTCTTGCTTATATGTAGGGTAGATGTGTGTGTTTATTTTGTTGTGTTTGTCTGTCTTTTGTTGGTTTGTTTTGAATTTGAAATTTGAATTTCGCGCTTTTGGGGTTTTCTGTTTTTTGGGTTTTCGGCCTTATAGTCTCGAGCTACTGAAATTCGATACTTCAGTATTTCAGGATTATAAAGTGAAACCATTGACAGCTGTATTTCTGGGAAGCTGAACATACTCCACTACAGGGGGTGTGAAACTCAAATCCATCCCCACCCCCAAACACACATACAATAGACAAGTCTGGAATTATATTCCACTCTAAAAGGAAGTCTTATTAACTTGATATTAAAAGAAGCATTGGTTGGGATCCACTGAGACCCAGACTAAAGCAGGTACTGTTATAATGAAGTTGTCTTGTACTTAGCTCAATTACCTCTCAATTGTTCAAATTTTCATAGAATGTCCAGATGTTGCCTCATATTTTTGGCCTCATTAAGGATCGAAGTCACTAAATAATGAAAGATATTCGAGTTTCAAATTCTAGATCTTTCAGAAAATGCACACCATTATTCAATCAGCTTTCCAAGTTTATAGGACTGATACTTAAAATCTGTCCCTGATTTTCGACTTTTTTTTCTCAAATTGTTTTTGGCTTTGTCCAGAATTCTTGTGTTAATATGTTGAATGGTAAGGCTCTGTATGCCAAATCCAAGGAAAGCTGTATCAAGATCTCCCTTACTGAGAATATATGCATTTTCTTTTCTGTCATAGGGTTCCATACTCCATTCTGCAGTTCCACACTCCATTCTGCAGAATATGTCTAATTTTGCAATCATCCCTTCTGGCTAATGAAAAAGGTGAAAAAAAAGATTTAAGTAAAAGTAAGATGACGGCTGGTGCCCATCACAGTTTATCTCTGTTTACTGCTACCAGCAGTGCTAAGATCACATAACTGAAACCAAAGATATTTATACATGACTAAGCTATATAAGTGAGCAGATAGCCCTAGCATTTGTATTATTTTAAGCCCATTACTTTTATTTTCAGGAAAGATGAGAGAAAGTAGTAAAGGTTTCATAAGTGCGTGCCCTGTGGAGTATTAGGCCAGCAGGGATGGTGCTGTCTACATGATGGAAACACAGTGGACTATGACAGGGTTGCCGATCCTAACGGACCTTTTACGTATTTGAGACATGGATGCCAAAAAATTCACCTCGAGAGCAAAAAAAAATTTACCTCGAGAGCAAACACAATAGTAGGTGGTTAAGACTATTAGCTAAACTTAAAAAAAAAAAAAATTGTTTTGCCATTTTTCAAAGCCATAAAGCATTTGGCAAGTACCATCACAAAGGCAATGAAATTTTATCCCTTTCATTTATACTCACCTTCCATGCTTCTCAATTGTCCAGATTTTCACAATGTCCAGATTTTTGCCTCATATGTTTGGCTTCTTCCTAGCAAAGTCCATGTTTTTTGGACAAATTAGTAAAACAATGGCATATAGGTACATAGGTAGGTACTAGGCTATTGGCCCTAGGGCCTATACAAGCCTAGTCAAAAATGTACCCTGGCTTTCGCCACCCAAGAAAATTATTTTCCTTTGCCCCTGTCAAGCAGAACCACAGAAGTGATCCCCGGGGTGAATTTCCTATTACCTATCCAATCATCAAGATTTTTCTTGAAGAGTGCTAATGAGGAGCTCTGTTTGACATAGATAGGATATATTAATGTTTCAGACTCCGTATCCTTCAGAAAATGTGAGCAAACATATATTCTGTTATTCTAGCAGCTCTGTTAAGTTTATAACAGGAAGTCAGGAACACATTATTGGTATAGACAGCAGGCAGAAACCAATCTTTCATTCTGCCACTGTCATTTGCTGGTCAGTAGTGGTAGACTTCATTGCTTAGTGCTAGACCTGACCTTAAAATATTAAGCAGGGGGTGTTTAACAACTGCTAAGATCGGGTCTCGCCCCACTCCAGTACTTAACTGACTTGTTTTTTTCTGAATATTGGAGCACAATCATAATGCTTCACACACTACAAGTATATTATAACCTCGAAAATACTGTGCCTTAAAACACTGTATTTGGAGGGAATGTGGTGGCAACTCTACAAATGTGGGGTTTGGGTGGTTGAATGCTCTGCCCTTTCACCTGCATTGTGCATATACTGCTTTCAAGATTTTATATATATATATATATATATATATATATTTGCTATAAGATTTCTTTTTCAGTGAATATAGTCAGTCTTTTTTTTATGATGTTCTGCTTTATTTTTCACAACCGGTGTTTTGAGATGATGCATCACAATGAGTTTATACCTAGCAATAAAAGCAGAAAAGGAAAAGTGCCAAAACGAGTACTCAAAACCAAAATGAGAGCACTGGACAGCCGTTGACCTGAAAAAAATGTATTTAAAACACAGCAAACTAAAATAAAACTTAGTTAAGTGTCGGCCTGCACCTCACCTGTAATTTGAGCAATGTTATCAAAAGAAACGCTCTCCTTTCACCAGTCATCTAAATTGTTAGAGCTGTGTGAAGCGTTTGTATGTATGTGATGTGAGTTTTTGCAAGGGGAGTGTAGAATGTGTAGTGGTGGGTTTTGTGTGTTTGTGGTTTTAATGCTACCTCGGAGTTAGTATATATAAGTAGTGGGGGTGTGGGGGGCTTGACTTCCTGCTTATATGTAGGGTAGATGCGTGTGTTTTTGTTGCATTTGTGTGTCTTTTGTTGGTTTGTTTTAGTGTCAGGAGGAAGGTGTATGTGTGCTTGTTTGTATGGTGGTGTGTGTATGTGAAAAGTCACGATTTTGAATTTCGCATTTTGGGGTTTTCCGTTTTTTGAGTTTTCGGCCTTATAGTCTTGAGATACTGAAATTCGATACTTCAGTATTTCCGGATTATAAAGTGAAACCATTGACAGCTGTATTTCCGGGAAGCTGAACATACTCCACTACAGGGGTGTGAAACTCAAATCCATCCCCACCCCCAAACACACATACAATAGACAAGTCTGGAATTATATTCCACTCTAAAAGGAAGTCTTATTTACTTGATATTAAAAGAAGCATTGGTTGGGATCCACTGAGACCCAGACTAAAGTAGGCACTGTTATAATGACGTCTTGTACTTAGCTCAATTACCTCTCAATTGTTCAAATTTTCATAGAATGTCCAGATGTTGCCTCATATTTTTGGCCCAGTCCTCACGAAATTTGTGATTTTTCTGGCAAATCATTAAGGATCTAAGTCACTAAATAATGAAAGATATTTGAGTTTCAAATTCTAGATCTTTCAGAAAATGCACACCATTATTCAATCAGCTTTCCAAGTTTATAGGACTGATACTTAAAATCTGTCCCTGATTTTCAACTTTTTTTTTCTCCCATCATTTTTGGCTTTGTCCAGAATTCTTGTGTTAATATGTTGAATGGTAAGGCTCTGTATTCCAAATACAAGGAAAGCTGTATCAAGATCTCCCTTACTGAGAATATATGCATTTTCTTTTCTGTCATAGGGTTCCATACTCCATTCTGCAGTTCCACACTCCATTCTGCAGAATATGTCTAATTTTGCAATCATCCCTTCTGGCTAATGAAAAAGGTGAAAAAAAAAATTTAAGTAAAAGTAAGATGACGGCTGGTGCCCATCACAGTTTATCACTGTTTACTGCTACCAGCAGTGCTAAGATCACATAACTGAAACCAAAGATATTTATACATGACTAAGCTATATAAGTGAGCAGATAGCCCTAGCATTTGTATTATTTTAAGCCCATTACTTTTATTTTCAGGAAAGATGAGAGAAAGTAGTAAAGGTTTCATAAGTGTGTGCCCTGTGGAGTATTAGGCTAGCAGGGATGGTGCTGTCTACATGATGGAAACACAGTGGACTATGACAGGGTTGCCGATCCTAACGGACCTTTTATGTATTTGAGACATGGATGCCAAAAAATTCACCTCGAGAGCAAAAAAAAATTTACCTCGAGAGCAAACACAATAGTAGGTGGTTAAGACTATTAGCTAAACTTAAAAAAAATTGTTTTGCCATTTTTCAAAGCCATAAAGCACTTGACAAGTACTGTCACAAAGGTAATGTAATTTTGTCTCTTTCGTTTACACTCACCTTCCATGCTTCTCAATTGTCCAGATTTTCACAGAATGTCCAGATTTTTGCCTCATATGTTTGGCTTCTTCCTAGCAAAGTCCATGTTTTTTGTACAAATTACTAAGGTTTGCATTAATAAAATAATGGCATATATTAAAGTTTCAGACTCTGTATCCTTCAGAAAATGTGAGCAAACACATTCTGTTATTCTAGCAGCTCTGTTAAGTTTATAACAGGAAGTCAGTAACACATTATTGGTATAGACAGCAGGCAGAAACCAATCTTTCATTCTGCCACTGTCATTTGCTGGTCAGTAGTGACAGACTTTACTGCCTAGTGCTAGACCTGACCTTAAAATCTTAAGCAGGGGGTGTTTAACCATTGCTAAGATCAGGTCTCGCCCCACTCCAGCACTTAACTGATTTGTCTTTTTCTGAATATTGGAGCACAATCATAATGCTTCACACACTACAAGTATATTATAACCTTGAGAATGCTGTGCTTTAAAACACTGCATTTGGAGGGAATGTGGTGGCAATACTGCTTTCAAGATTATAATATATATATATATATATATATATATATATATATATATATATATATATATATATATATATATTTGCTATAAGATTTCTTTTTCAGTGAATATAGTCAGTCTTTTTTTTTATGATGTTCTGCTTTGTTTTTCACAACCGGTGTTTTGAGATGATGCATCACAACCAGTTTATATCTAGATAAAAGAAAGTATTGGACAGTATTTTAACTGGGGTTCCCATCCTTAATTGTAGCCTAGTGTCTACAATACTCTTGAATTCATAGCTGAGAACAGAAACACTGGATCACTGCAGACTTTATTGTTCTTTAGTAGCAGTATGGGAAAGCCCACAAAAATATGTGCTGGTTCAAAAACCCTACCTAGTAACACTGCGTCATTTAATGGAAACAATGCAATCAAAGTGACATTATTTTAAAATATTTAGAAATGAAAGCCATAAACTATTTTAGACATATTAGCTCAATAAATTAAGTCACCTATATTAAAAAATACTACCACTGATTATGCTAATTTGACTGTTAGCTTAATTAATGTGTAAAGAACACTGACATAAAAACTAAACCAAGAGATAAAATAAAAAATATACAGATGGTATTAGAACGAGATATGTATGTGATGTAATGTCTGGCAATGATTTCACACACAACACTAGGACTCCGCTCAACATCACCTCATAGTGAAATTTTATTTTTCATTACTATATGTAGATTTCCTTGATTTAACAGGGTAGGAAAACTAATCCAGGTGAAAAATGACTAACGTGCAAAACAAATCCACTTTAAAACTTCATGAAAACTTAATTATACTATGTCAGTACTGCAGACGGATTTGCATCACTAATTTTTATGGGTACAAAAACAGCAACAAATCAGAATACAAAGGGATGCATGAGGAGAGGTTGGACTTTATCAGCATTATAGCACCAGCTTAACTCACACAGATGTCTAATAATGCAAAAACAGTGTAAAAACACAACACTATAGCAACTGTTTTCCAGTTACAGAACTAAGCCTGCAGATTAAAATGGACTTGCATCCACTGTATTCTATTTAAATATATTTTGATTCAGTACTGAAAGTGAGATGAACTGAGTGGTGTACTACTTTCAAGTTCTTGTAACTTTGTTGCTTTCTTCTTTCCAGCTGACATACTAGAACAGTCAGTTACAACTCTGCATTAACTCTGCTCCAACTACGGAATTTCTTAGTGCATGTTTTGATCTTTAAACTCATTTTGAAATGGAGTAATGCCTGGGGAACTCATATTGACCTGAAATGCTAATTTATGATTCTGAGGGTTAATTACATTCAGTGACCATTTCTTTCTTTTTTTTTTTTTTTTTTTTGCAGCAGGCAGTTAACTAAAATAATAAATTAACCCAATCACTGTACAGAAGATGCTGGGAAGACTAATGATGCAATAAGTAATGCTACAACAACATGGTTTTTCACAGACATATCACACCCAGAGGTCCAGTTTTTCACAAACATATAGAGACCTTGCTTTCACTAGTACTTTACATTCTGGGATTTCTTCAGCAAAGATGTTAAGTATATTGAGAAAGCACAAAGGAAGCAAATGAAACACGTTTATCACTGTAAAAGGATAAGTAAACTAACTATAGTCTTTGGGGAACAAGTGATTAGAGTGCCCTTTACTGCCTATATGACATTTTGCTAAAGATTTTTATCTGCTAAATGAAATGGTGTTTTAATTAAAACATGATAGTGCTCGACCTCAAAGTAAAGGGAAATTGTTTCAGTTAAAGATTAAACTTTTAGATGACTAAAAATCAAATTCTAACAAGAAGTACAAGTTAAACTTTATAATTTATTTTCCAATATGATAGCCTTCATAAAAATCAAGACTAATCTTACTACCAGTTTGATCCAAAAAATGTCAGTTAAGTTATCGGTAATGATGTAATAACTAGTTATTTGCTTGCTTTTATACAGTACTACCAATTCTAGAATAACCATTCAAAAATAAGTGAAATAAGTGTAGTTTTCATTCAATGACATACAACCTTGCAATATTAAATATGTATCGCACTCAGCCACAATAATCTGTTTTAAGAAGTTGCACTGGGATGGATAGGGCTACTGGTTCCAACTCCCACACTGCTGTTATCAATATCTGAATGCCCAGTGGAGCCAGCAGTATGGTGTTCGACTCCCACCTCTGGTACCAATTAAAATACAAGGATAATTGACCCGAGGTTTATATGGTAAATCTGCACTGTTTTATTGGGTAACAGGCAGGTTCTGCAGTATCCAGATAGGCCCCACACTGCCTAGCTATAAGTCCAGGTTATAGTAATTGGATCCCATGGATTTCATCCACCTCAGATTGAACCTACTGTCTTTCAACACAACTTTACCAACAGTAACTGAACCGTGAACACAATGATTTTCTGTAATACCCCCAGATCCACATACATTACATTTTGAGAATGGGGAAGCAGAAATAAATGGTGACTATACAGTACAGACTCCTTCCTTCTCAGTCTAACACATGCTGCCACCAATTAGTCAAAATTAACACAAGAACATAGCTTACTGTTTAGTCTCAAAATAAGCCAGCCTTTAAATATCTGTATGGTGACAATAGCTCAAGCAGTATCCCTTCATATTAGGGGGACACTACCATTAGTCTCACCAGTAAACTGTATGATAAAAGGAGGTACTGCTAGCACAGCTAGCTGGAATTTTGTAAATAATTATATGAATATGTCATTTGTGAATATCAAACTGATTTAGATGGTTGTGTTACAAATGTATTAGAACTGTATGTCATGTTTATATTCAAACTGATTTGTACAAATGTTTGTGTTGAAAAGGTTTTTGTAACATGCTTGTGTTTGAAATGTATCCACAGTGTGCCTACTGGAGAGAACAGAAATGCACATGCAGTATTGTAACTGTTTAAATGTATATGTTTTAACAGAGGAAACTGGAAATCAGGAGGTTAACCTCAGTCCAGCAAATTTTAAAATATATCTGAAATTAAATCACTTTATAGGCTAGGCCATAACGATGCTATCTCACGCATTTCAATGCAGAGACACCAAGTCTGTACTAAGAAGCTTTCTGTATTATCATTGGGGTGAACTAACTACTATTACGGAAGTGTGGAGGTATACAATTGTTTTATTACTTTCAGCACCTACCACAGATACGAACAAAAGCCCTTGTGTGTTTCTTTTTACAGGTAGGTGCTAAGTCCAGCCAGCTTCCAGCAATGGGGGTTTACACTGGAACTAGAAGTCAGATGACCAGAAGTGATGCCATTCTGCAAGCTATCTCAGAAGTAATGTTTTAGATATTATTTTGAGAAGTCTTTTAGTGAGACAGAGCATTCTGTATTCTGTCTTGGGCTTGACAACAAGAAAAAACATTCACTAAAATCATCTGCCTTGCTCAATTAAGTAAGTTATTATGGAATAGTATATTTCTCTTAGATTCAGTCAGGAATATAGTGAAGCTTAGAAGACAAGTAAATTAAACACAAACTAGTAAACCAACACAGCTGAAACGGAGCAGGAAAAACGGTACTTCAAACAACCAAAAATGTAAGGAAATTTATTAAAGTTTGTTAAAATAAAGCGCTTTTCATCTGGTTTAATGACACAGACTTCTTCAGACAATTACTTCTAAAAAAGGCTTGCTATATATACATGCAGTTACAAGGAGAACCCAAGCAACAGGCAAAAAACAATTAAACAATTAAGCAATGAAGTACTACATACTGTTTTTTAAAAAGGCAGCCACAAATTCATAGCAGCATCAAAAATGATGCGTTAGCATTTGTTACTAAAACTATTTTGTCAAAACCACAAAACCACACCTATTAAATTAATATAACTTTGACTTCAGAAAAGCTAAAGACAAAAATGTAATTATATAATATTAACTATAAGAAACAGTAAAAAGTTACAAATGTTTAAACATATTTAAAAGTAATAACATTATAAAAGGCTTAGATAAATAAAAAACTAAGAAACTAAAAAATTATTAAGCACACAAGCATTACCAGGATGAAAAGTCTACTAACAATAGAACTGTACAAAGTTGTCATCTACATAAACTCTTGATTTTCAAAATGCTGCTTATTGAGCAGTTTTCATTGAGACCAGGGGCATTGAAGGCATTAAGTCTAATCTGCCAAAGCAGTTCTAATTCCTCTAATTTAAAACCTGTTGGACCACCTCTTTCACTTGCTAGAACCTGGTCGATGACCATGAATTTGAAGGAATGGCTGGGAAAAAGAGAAATATGTTTTGCTAGAGCATTGTCATGTTTATTTTTTCTAATTGCATAAAATTTTGAAATTTTGAAAATCAAGAGTTTATGTAGATGACAACTTTGTTTGTACAGGTCTATTGTTAGTAGACTTTTCATCCTGGTAATGCTTGTGTGCTTAATAATTTTTTAGTTTCTTAGTTTTTTATTTATCTAAGCCTTTTATAATGTTATTACTTTTAAATATGTTTAAACATTTGTAACTTTTTACTGTTTCTTATAGTTAATATTATATAATTACATTTTTGTCTTTAGCTTTTCTGAAGTCAAAGTTATATTAATTTAATAGGTGTGGTTTTGTGGTTTTGACAAAATAGTTTTAGTAACAAATGCTAACGCATCATTTTTTGATGCTACTATGAATTTGTGGCTGCCTTTTTAAAAAACAGTATGTAGTAGTTCATTGCTTAATTGTTTAATTGTTTTTTGCCTGTTGCTTGGGTTCTCCTTGTAACTGCATGTATATATAGCAAGCCTTTTTTGGAAGTAATTGTCTGAAGAAGTCTGTGTCATTAAACCAGATGAAAAGCGCTTTATTTTAACAAACTTTAATAAATTTCCTTACATTTTGGTCTTTATGCTTTTCCTGCTCCGTTTCAGCTGTGTTGGTTTATATAGTGAAGCTTAGTTTAGACATTGTTTTTCTTTATTTATCTGAGCCTGAACTTCAATGTTATTTTAAATATTTCCTAGGAGTTGAACTCTGATGACACTGTGAATATATAGATAGTATTTTCTTGTTCTTTTATTATTAAATATATTTAAAATTTTCATTGTGGCTGATCTTTGTAGAGATATTTAAGCTTTGAGAGTATTTGCATATTTATTTGATGACACTGTGGACAACTAATATCCTTGCTCTTGGTCAAACTACCATGTGTATTAATATTAATTTCACTCAGTAAAATTGGACATCCTTTGTTAAGGGCCTCAAAGTAGCTTGTGAGGGGTTCTGGGGGCAGTGATAACTACCTTATAGTCTGGGAAAGAGGGGGCATAGCTAGTAAACCTGTGCCAACCTTTCCCGGGGTGTGTGTGTGTGTGTGTGTGTGTGTGTGTGTGTGTGTGTGTAAATCAAATCTCAGTGTCTGTCAGCTACTTGGGCAGGGACACAAAGCAGTAGTTGGACAGAGAGATTGATGGAGGACTTGGCTTGAAACCCTGGCTAAGGACTCAACTCTATAGCTGTACCAGTGTGGAGTCTTACTGGGGATCTGGAGAAAGAGAAAGGAACTAGCCCAGACTGACTGTGTTCCCTGTGTGTTCTTAAGGGAAAGTGTGCTTTATGCAGAGAACTGCATCTGGAGATACTGAGTATATACCTGTTATCCTCCCAGTGAACACCCCCACTGGTGCCACTGATGAGGATTCAGGCTCTTGATTACTGGCCCAGAGGTGGAGGGTCATCATATATTGGTTGGCAGTGGTGGAGTCACCACATCACATACTGATGAACAGTGTTGTGGATATTGAACTTCTGTAGCCTGCAAGCAGTTGTCACTAAAGAATGTGCTTGTACCCTCAAGCAGCCACATGGTAAACATTCAGAGTTTCATATCACAATAGTTTTATTTACTTTTGTTAGCTTAGTCAGGGAGAGCAGGCAAGGATGTCAGCAGAGGATTATGGCAAGCTGACAAGGAGCCAGTTGGGAGAGATGTGCCAAGCCAGAGGAGTAGCCATGCCAACTTGAGTAAAGGGGAGATCACTGCAGCCTTAATCGCAGCTGCATCACAGACCAGCAACCAGGAAGATAACCTGACTGGCCTTGGGGATGTACAGCTCTCAGAAAATGTACAATTCAACTTTTCCTTAGGGGATTTAAAAATCCATCTGGAGTTAGAGAGACTTGAAATGGAGGCCAAACATTTGGAACTAGAATCAGATGAGAGACTTGAAATGGAGGCCAAACATTTGGAACTAGAATCAAATGAGAGACTTGAAATGGAGGCCAAACATTTGGAACTAGAATCAGATGAGAGACTGTGGTGTTTGGAGGCTGAAGAAAAGGAGAAACAGATGGAACTAGAATCAGCAGAGCGAATGGAGCATTTGTTCTAGCCTTGCCAGCTTCCACCAATTGGGGGGGGGGGGGTTACATTAGAACTACGAGTTAGATGACCAGAAGTTATGTCATTCTGCAAGCGATCTCAAAAGTAATATTTTAGATATTATTTTGAGAAGTCTCTTAGTGAGACAGAGGATTTGGTATTCTGTCTTGGGCCTGACAAGAAGAAGGACCATTCACCACATCATCTGCTTTGCTCTATTAAGTAAGCTATTAGGGAATAGTATAATTCACTTAGATTCAGTCAGGAAAATAGTGAAGCTTAGTTTAGATATTGCTTTTGTTTATTTGTCTGATCCTGTCCTTCAGTGTTATTTTAAATATTTCCTGTGATTTGAACTCTGTCACTGTGAACATATACTTAGTATTTTCTTATTATTTTATTATTAAATATATTAAAACCCTTCATTGTGACTGATCTTTGTAGAGATATTTATGTTTTGACAGTACTTGCCTATTTATTTGGTGACACTGTGCGTGCCCACTCCTAATAACCTTGCTCTTGGTCATACTACCATTTGTGTTAATATTAATTTCACTCAGTAAAATTAGGCACCCTTTGTAAAGGGCATTAAAGTAGCTGGTAAGGGGTTCTGGTGGCAGTGATAACTACCTTATAGTCTGGGAAAGAGGGGGCATAGCTAGTAAACCTGTGCCAGCCTTTCCCAGGTGTGTGTGTGTGTGTGTGTGTGTGTGTGTGTGTGTGTGTGTGTGTATGAGAAAATCAAATCTGTATCAGCTACATGGGCATGGACATGAAGCAGTGGTTGGACAGAGAGTGTTGGAGGACTTGGCTTGGAACCCTGGCTAAGGACTCAACTCTATAGCTGTGTCAGTGGAGAGTCTTATTGGGGATCTGGAGAAAGAGAAAGGAACCAGCTCTGGAATTACTGTGTTCCCAAGGTGCTCTTAAGGGAAATTGTGCTTAATTGTGCTTGATGCAGAGAGCTACATCTGGAGATACTGTGTTTGTACCGGTTATCCTCCCTGTGATCTTCCCCCACTGGTGCCAGTGGTGAGGATTGAGGCTCCATGACTACTGGTCCAGAGGTGAAGGGTCATCAAAAACTGTATAGCCCTTTTAAACAATATATAAACCAACAGTAACAAGCAGTCAAAGTAAACTGTATATATTTTTACTTGAAATAAAGGTGTTAAATCATTTATTTTATGTACAAGCATGCAAGGAGGGAAAAGGTTTGCACCAGAAAGGATAAAATAAAAACTTCAAAAGGATAGCTAATGGTCAGAAAAATCTACCCAACATTTATTTCTAGGATTTTCAAGGTTATTTTAATCTATTGACCATGTACACATCTCCAATATCCAATTTCAGGCTATATCTCCTTTCCCAAAATGAGAGGACAGTTAGCCTTAGAGTAAATTTGAGAGCACACATCCAGTCTTCCAGGTTGAATGAATGTATGATTAATTGCATTGCTTAACTAGGAGATTATTTATGATTGAGAATGGGGGGGGGGGCTGAATGATGAACATGTCTCTCCATTGAGTTTTGTTTAAGCTAATATCTTTGGGTTTCTGGCTATAGATGAAATATATTTCTGTTTAAATTACCTTTAAGTAAAAAAAAATATATATATATATATGTATGTATGTATACACACACACACACACATATAGAATGTTCAGAGTCCTTGCATCTAGTAGGTCTGTCACAATCGGGTATCTCCTAGCAGTTGCTATTAGATGACCGTGTTTTGGAATCCCTGGCCAATAACTTTTAATAAGTCATTTTAAACACTCCATATGGTTGGAAAAAAGGAATACCAAAGACTATGACTAGAAGTGGCAGATGTGAGGTTTTTGGGACTATCAGTTGCTACAATATTTTCCCTCTAGTCTCTCTACAATTTCTGCATGACAACCTTTATTTTTGGTATACAGGCTAACTGCACCCAACAGGATTAAGAATCCCTTTGGCTATTTCCCTCATGTTTTATAAACTGGAGTCTAAGACCACTACCTGCCTTAACCCTCTCATTCTGATGCTCTCCAATTCTCCTGTCTAGTGCGGGTGCATTCCTACCATTTCGCTCTTTTTCTGAAGTGGTCACATTAGCAATATCAATATATATTGTAGGTGTGGGCACTGTCTGCTGATCAAAAACTAGCAACTGGAATTTTGTGAGGTACTATAATTGCTACTACAAGGTATGTGCGTCAGATAGTCCTAAGCCAGTGATGATAGCTCTCTTTCTGTGTGAGTAGTCACAAGCATATGCAATCAGAAGTCACTGGAAGCACTTGTGGTGATGTGGGTGCCACATAACACACCAAGGCTGGGGTTAGGACTTAACAAGTAACAACCTCATTTGATGAACATAGGTGAAAGCACTAACGGATTTTGTGACTGTCTGAGTAGTATACCTTCCACACGCTCTAACTCAAACTCGGAGATCCCTGTAGTAACAGCAGCGAGCTCAATACCTATACAGAGGAATTGATGGTTTGTAAATATAGAAGACAAAGGTACTGAAAAAATGCAGTACAATATTGAAAGAAGAAAATAAAAGTTGAATATGGCCTTACTGCTAGCACTACTACAGAAATATTTCCTCCTCACAGGCCAATACAAAAAAATCTGCAGTTTTGTCACCTTATCCTCATGCTACAAATATAACTGTTTCTTCCTGAATAAAGACAAACTGCTTCCTTCCAAGGAGTCTTCTGTGCATCTACTTAGTTCCACCTTATTCACATATCTACTTGACTCCAGCTAGCAAGGAACATAACATGCCTGCCTTTACTGATCATGTCTTCTATGCTATTGATTGAAAAACATGGAATTTCTTCCTTCTCTGAGAAGTCTAAATGATTCCAAGTTGCCCCTGGCCAGTTAATACTCTTCTGTACTGGGGCAAATGTTTGTACTCTAACTTGGAGGTCACCTGAATCACTGAAGCCAGCCATAGGCTCTTATTAAACTTACAGTCAAGGAGGTCATTAGAAAGTATGACCTCATCATCAGGTACTACTGGGAGACTAACTATGCTCCCCCACCCCCATTAAGTACATTTCCCTCACACATCCAAGGTGAAAATTGTTCATTACTCATCCAGTGTAGTTTTAAAGGTTGTGAGGAAAGCATTCTGTTAGATATGCAAGGACAGCCTGTTCCAGAAATGGTGCATCTTCTAGGTTAGGTACTTCATGCCATCTGGTGAATTCTCTCGACTGTACCCTGCTTCAGCTTCAGACCTCCAGGTATGTTGCATAGATGACTTATGCATAGTTATATCTAATAAAATCAGTTTATCTAAATCCACCATTCATCCACAACCCCTTATCCCATTTTTTGCATATGGGGTCTGTATGTCACTTCAACAGTGATAACCTACAGCCAAGGTTCACACTGCAGGGTGGCTCTAGCTATATATACATGTGTGGGGAGAAGCACTGAATTTATGTGAAATATCCAAATGTCAATGTTCATAACATCGACCAGAAAACATAGACTGCAAACATTATTCTTTTACTCATGCACTAAGCAACTGCCAAAACACATGCAAAACTTAAAATAAAAACTAAACATTAAAGTAACATGCTGTGCTGCCCTGCACCCCTACTAATTATGCATACTAACTCTGAGATTGCCAAATAGCAGGAAATATCTGCACTGGGCTGTATCTCTATACAGTCGAGAGAATTCACCAGATGGCATGAAGTACCTAACCTAGAAGATGCACCATTTCTGGAACAGGCTGTCCTTGCATATCTAACAGAAATCTTTCCTCACAACCTTTAAAACTACACTGGATGAGTAACAAACAATTTTCACCTTGGATATGTGAGGGAAATGTACTTAATGGGGGTGGGGGAGCATAGTTAGTCTCCCAGTAGTACCTGATGATGAGGTCATACTTTCTAATGACCTCCTTGACTGTAAGTTTAATAAGAGCCTATGGCTGGCTTCAACGATTCAGGTGACCTCCAAGTTAGAGTACAAACATTTGCCCCAGTACAGATACAACAGGCAGGAATAACATCCAAGGCCAACTTTGAGAGAAAAATTGCTAAGGACACTAAAGATAACCACAAAGCCTTCTTCAGCTATGTTAGAAACCTGGGCGGAAACCCTCAGATATGCTCAGAGTTAGTTCACAACAACAAAAAATACACTGAACCCACAGATATTGCCAACATTCTGGCTGACAGGTTCAGTGCAAATTTCTCCCCTCCCTCACCCCCAAAAGAAGAAATACTTATCTCAGCTGAATGTAATCTCCCTGTCATCTCAGATGTCCAAGTGAGAACCGCCCTAAACAAAGCTAAAACACAGCATCAATGGGACCTGACGGTATCCCGGGTTGCGTGTTACGTGAACTCCAAGAGGAGCTAAACCCACACATAAAAATGCTATTTAACCTTAGCCTTACTTCAGGATATGTACCTGAACACTAGCGTACAGCAACAGTGGTCCCACTCCACAAAGGGGGTACCTCTACAGACCCTGGGAACTACCGCCCCATAAGCATAACCAGCCTGGTCTGGAAAGCTATGGAAAGAATCATTATGGAACTCATAAACAGAGACATAGGGGACCTACAGACACCTGACCCCACCCAGTACGGCTTTGTAAAGGGCAGATCCTGCCTTTTGAACCTGGTTGACTTTTTCGAAACAGTCACTAGAGCCATTGTTGAGGGCAAAGCAGTCCATACAGCCTACCTGGACTTGGCTAAGGCCTTCGACACAATACCCCACTCAGGCATCATAGATAAGCTCAAGAGCTTAAATGTAAACCCTTATGTCACTAGATGGGTTGTAAAATGGCTAAAGGACAGAACCCATAAAGTTAAAATCGCTGGAGCAATGTCAGACTCAAAGCCAGTCACAAGTGGTGTCCCACAGGGATCTGTCCTGGGACCCCTCTTGTTCGGCATTTATTTCTCAGATGTTAAAGCAAACATGGGAGGGTTGTGGCTGACAAAGTTCACAGATGACTGCAAACTAGGTGCCATAGTCGATACACCAGCGGACACATACATCCTACAAAAAGGCCTCACAGAAACGGACAACTGGTGCCGGAGTCACGGCCTTAAACTAAATGCCAAAAAATGTATAGTGATCCCCTTTGGGAAAAACAAAGTACCCACAAATTATCACATAGACAGCAACCCACTGAGTATGTAAAAAGTAATCAGAGACCTAGGGACCCAAGTCGACAGCGACCTCTCATTTGACACCCACGTTGCCAAAGTGGTTAGAAAAACATTCTACCTTGCACACCTCATCATGAAGGGATTCACATCCAGATCCAGGGATGTCATTGTACCCCTTTACTCCTCCCTCATCAGACCCATGATTGAATACAATGCCCCATTTGGTATGTACCTCACCCGGCATTTGCAACAGCTGGAGAGACCACAAAGGTACCTCACCAAGAGGATCAAGGGTCTCCAACATATGTCTTATTCTGCCAGACTAAAGAAACTTCAGCTCTATTCAGTAGCATACTGCCTGCTCAGAGGTGATATCTGCCTGACGTACAAGGCCATGTCCAATCAGGATCTGATAGACATGCTCGACCTCAAAAAATCCAAATCCATCAGGACCACGAGACCTAAAGACTTAAACCTCGGCACAAGTATGAATAGGACATGCTGGAGGGATAGATTCATAACCCAGAGGCTTCCCATGCTTTGGAACAAGATCCCAGTTTGTATTAGGCAGAGCCCCTCACTTACTCTCTTCAAGAGAAATCTTGATGAGTGGATGGGAGATTGTAAGTTTACCCCAGGGGACACATCTGTGTCACTGCTAGACAGGGGCACAGTAAACTAATTCTATTATATAAGGGGACCTTCATTGTGTCACTACTAGACAGAGGCACAGTATTCTAATTTTATTCTGTACATTTTTTTACCATTTCATGGGGTGGCAAAAGCCACATCACTATGGCTAGGCTTACAAATGCCCCAGGGCAGATAGCCTAGTACTATACTATGAAACTATGAAAAGGGCATATTTTCCAGTCCCAAGAATTGCGCAATTACTCACCTGTTGACCATCAAGGTAGTCAACCAAACTGTCAACTCAACAATGATGACCATATGTGGAACTGCTCAAATTCAGTTCCCTATCTTTATATTTTTTATATATATATATATATATATATATATATATATATATATATCCATATATATATCCACACACACACACACACACACACACACACACACACACACACGTATATAGTTTACTATAAAAAATTTTAACACCACAAACTTAAGGACATAATAATGAAAGGCTAAAATCCTGAAGGCCACAAATATTGAACTCCTGGATTTTTTTCTGTGCAGGACTCATGTTAGCATTAATTCCTGGGCCCACACCCCCTCAGGACCAATGCTAGCACCCGTGCTTGGGTTCAAATTGGTAAGGAGATTCTGTACTCGAGATTTTTACACTCTGTGGCCCTCACAGCTTTGTTCTTTTGATATTATGGTCTCAGGATTTTGATTTTCAATACTGTGTATTTCAATATTTTCTTACAAAACCTGCGCATGCATGCATATACATATATATATATATATATATATATATATATATGCATGTATATATGTATACATATATATAGTGTGTCTGTGTCTGAGAGCGTGTGTGTATAAAAATATACCAATGACCAACTGTTAAACTTGCATACAGGTCTTTAGTTCACATGCATCAGACCATTATATGTGGGGGGTGGGAGGATGTAATAATGGTTAAGGTGTTTGCCTTACAAACACAAGATGCAGGGTTTGAGTCTCACAAGGGATAATTGGCTAGGCTTAAAATGGCTTGCAAGGGCAATTAGCCTAGTAATAATCTATGAATCTATGAATATCTTGTTTTTTCCTTATGAGCTGTAGTGCTCTAATGGATAATCAGTCTCTGATTTATCCATTTGTGATATGATCTTTTTAGGTTTACACTCCACTCGATGTGCACTTGATCTGTCCAATTACTCGGTGAATCATCCTGATCAAAATAAATTACAAATACAAAGCTTCGCCATTTCATCCTCACTGAATCAGTTCATTACCTCAGTCAACACTTCACACATAAATGCAGTTTTACAATGCCATTCTTATCTTTTTTAATTCTCATTATTTTCCTGTCAGAGTGAAGTTCACAAAATTCTAGAGCTATGCTTTTCATAGCAAACTTCCCACAAATGTACGCACACATTCTTCATGATGCTTTGGCAAATCTGTATATTCATGGTGAATATACAGATTTGCCAAAGCATCATGAAGAATGTGTGGGAAGTTTGCTATGAAAAGCATAGCTCTAGAATTTTGTGAACTTCACTCCAGTTCCTTAAGCATGGAACTCATCTATGAAGTACTCTCATTTTCTGATGAAGCTATACCATATAGTTACCACCATATATATCTTCTTCAACTAAATTGATGATCAACCATTTAGAATTTAAAATTGTTAAAGGATCCCATTTTAGCGTTTTCATTTTCGTAGATTATTTTGTAGTTTTTTTTTTATTGGCCATTCAACCTTTTTTATGAATCTGATATCCTGATTATATCCATGTCCCCAGGTTCCTCTGCCACTCATTGCAGTCATGTGATGAAAATATTTGCGCCTTACTTTTGATGTTCCATTTCCTTTCTCAGCTGGGGGCATTCATCCTTTTCATAGGTTCATAGGTGTGTACTAGGCTAATGGCGCTGGAGCCTTTACAAGCCTAGCCCATAGGATTACCTTGGCATTGTGCCACCCGACCTTAGTTCCTAGTGCTTCTGTTGAATAGAGCCACTGAATTGATCCCCGGGGTGAATTTTCTATTTCCCATCCAGTCCAAATTTTCTCTTGAAGAGGGCCAGTGAGGTGCTCTGCTTGACATGTATGGGAAGTGTATTCTATAGCATGGGCAGTCTCTGGGTTATGAAACTGTTCCTCCAGCATGTTCTGTTGATTGTGGTAATGAGGTTGAGGTCTCTGGAGTGTGTGGTGAGGAGGGATTGGGATCTCCTTAGATGTAACAAAAATGGGTCAGACATGGCTTTGTAAGTCAAGCAGAGATCGCCTCTAAGTAGGCGATATGAGACAGAGAATAGTTGGAGTTTTTTGAGTCTGTCCATATAGGACAAGTGTTCAAGGCCTAGGATCCTCTTTGTGAGGTACCTTTTCAGCCTCTCCAGTTGTTGCAGGTGTCTAGTGAGGTACAAGCCAAATGGGGTATTGTACTCGATGATTGGCTTAATGAGGGAAGAGTAGAGGGAGACAATAACCTCTTTCATTCTGGATGCAAAACCCTTAAAATGGAAATGGGTTTGGTGAGGCTCGAACCGTGAATGACTACATGCAAGGCATATGCTTTAACTGCTACACTACTGCACTTATAAAAAGCTTCACTTGTATCAAGATTATATCACTTATATATGGGACTTGAACCCACAATCCCTGGCTTAGGAGGCCAATGCCTTAACCATTAGGCCACTACATCTTCCCAAGCTTTTCCTTGCTGCAAGTTTACATTCATTTTTTTATGTTTTACTCTCTAGCCCATGTGAGTCATATTTTCATGTTATGTCTGCAGTGTCTGTGTACGTCTTTCCAGTAGCAGCACATGAAGATGGCATCTTATTTTCAAAAGTCTTGTCTTTACATATCATGACAGTTCATCCTCTCTCCCTACTGGCAACACTCACAGTCACCCATCCCTTTTAATATTCCACCTCATCCACCGAGTTTGCCTGTACATTTAATGGGACCTTGACTTTTCTGTAGCGCTCCAGTCCTTAATTAAGTTCGTGTTCCCAGTATACACATTTTTTCAGCCTATACATCTAAGGATATCACCAATAAGGTCCCAGAGCACCACCACCAGTCAAGACTCTTAATTTAATCACAACTTTGATTTCTTCATTAACTTCCAGGATCCATGCCCCTCCATGATCTACTTGCGAAGGTTATTAGTGATGCTTAAAGTCAGCCCTTCATACTGCCTTTCCATATAGGCCCACAACACATCAGCCTCTACTATTTTCTCTGCAAGATTATTTTATTCATGTGCAGCCATGAGACTTGCTTCTTTTGTAAACAATAGATTTACTGTACTCATACTCGGTCATGGCACTGCTTAATTATTAACACAAAGCTTCATCTCACCTCACCTAATACTGTGTATGGAGTTTTTAAGTGAAATTGCCCCATCTGTAACCCCCACACCTCCAATCCTCCAAGTTTCACAGCTTCTTATAACTCTTATTAGATAAATGATGCTGCTCTAACCATGGATCTTTCTGTCTCGCATGCCTTAATGACTTCTGTTCTCTTTTCCTTAATAAGCCCATCTTTCCTCTTATCACATTTTCAGTACTAAAGTCCTCCCAAGCTCTGAATTTAAGATCCCTACCAAAAACCATAATTATCGTCAAAAGTCACCTTTTCCCCTCATGTTGATACCATCCATTTGGTGAGTTCTTTCTCTTGCCATATCTTTCCATTTAAAGCAGTCCTGGCTAAACAGTCTCAGGAGAACCACCTCACTTAACTGGTTCACAGAAAGCTTAGCATGCACATCCCCCGATCTCTGGCCTGCAGGCATTTCATAGCATGTTGATGATGATATAAATTACCAGGTCATGCTATATAATATATCATGTATTTTTTAGTCACTAACTCTCATTATCCTCGGTTTCATAATGCCTCGGATAAGTAATATCTGATAATTATGGTCTTTATTTCCCCCTAATGACCCCTAAAGACCAATTCTTTGGATCAGCTTTTCTTCATTTTGTGCTTTTGTGCTCGAAATGCTCAGAACCACAGTCTTTTTTTTCTCCCCTCTTTGATTAGAGGTGGTGAAGGAGTGCTTTATCCCGTACAAGTTGAAACTGGTCTTGGTAGGGTATCCATTTCTTCTAGATAGTGCTGGTTGATTAAGACTGCCAACAGTGTATATAGTTATATCATTAGCTATGCAACACGAATGCTCTTCCCTCCTCAGTAGCACTATATTCACTGTTCTAGGAAGACTACTGACGTATTCAGTTTTCATCGTGTATGCCATACAGTTTTTTCTGTGCTGATCAGGCCATAAAAAATAATTTTGTTTTTAGCATTGTTTTTATTGTGTTTTGCACTTACTTATTGTAATAATAATAACCATTTGTTAACTGAGTAGGCCAAGTGGACACACAGAGTCCCTTTTAAAGGGTGAGCCAGGAGCAATGTTTGATTAAGTGACTTGGTCAAGGTCACACAGTAGCCAAATGAAGACTGAGGGGATCAAACCCTCTACCACAGGAATTAAGGCTCACAGTCTTAACCCTCTACATTAAATTTCCTGTGTTCCTGCCTATTCTTGGCATATTTCTTTTTTTCTTTCTCAATAAATGTAACTTTATTCAGAACTTCAAACTTCAAATACAACTTAAAAAAAAAAAAAAAAAACATCAACAGTCTCATCTTCGACCAGAATATGGTCTTCATTATGTCAGTTATATTTATATATTTCCGGTTGCATACAAGATCAATGTTAGTAAAACATGAAGGAAAAAAGGTTACAACTACCCTTTGTTCATAATAACTATACATTATTTACATTTTCACATAATGCCTAATATCCCTTTTCTTTAATTTTCTAATCTTTCTTGTTATTTAATCTAATCCATACTTTTACACCCATTCCTGCCAGTACGATTTAAAACTTCCCCATCTGTTTAGACATTTTATATCTGAGACCTTCTTCATTCTGTGACCTTTCTGATGGCTCTTTCACTTCCTCTGTTGTTCTATTATCACATATCCATTTTCTGGTTATTGCCTTCTTTGTTATTAACATTATCTGCACCAGCTCACACATACCCCTATCTAGCTCTTCAGCACCATTAAAACCTAGTAACAAATCTTCTTTCTCTAATCTCTTTCCAGTACCACTCATCTCTTCTTTTAAAATTCCAGTATCTATCTCAAAATTCTTTAAGTCCTCGCAGTCCCAAAAAATATGAAACAGTCCAGTCCCCTGTTTACCCCTGATTGTATGTTCATCAATGGGTTTGTGCTGCCAGAAACTAATCTAGCTGGAGAGTAAATGAATTTGTGGAGACAGGCATCCCACATAATATAATTTACTCCAGTGCAGTTCTTCGTTTATTGTATTTCTGTAATCTCTCCTTATTGTGTCTATTCCCTCTTCACCTTCGTCTTGTATTACCTTCTATGACCTAGTTATTACTTCAGTTTCTGTCGACTGCAATCCATTTTGTTAGGTCTGGCCAGACGTCTTTCTTCTACTCCCATCCACTTCATCCTGCCCAGCTCTTGCTTCAATGCAAATGTAAAATAAATAATAAATAAAATGCTTCATATTCTAAGTAACATCCTGATTTCATTGTTTATTTCATTTTCTTTTGTTCCAAGGTTAATACACTTTCCTTCCCTATTAGCAATTCTTAATGTAGCACTTCTGTTTTTGTAATCACATTTCAGTGTTCATAGGTTTATAGATTAGTACTAAGCTAACTGCCCTTGTAAGCCTAGCCAATTATCTCTTGTGAGACTCAAACTCTGCACCTTGTGTTTGTAAGGCAAACACCTTAACCATTAGGCCACCCTCTCAACCCCTGTTATACAATGGAGATTTTCTCAATTTGCATCTGCTGAGAAGGGAACTCAAGAGGCTAGTCAGATCATCTCTGTTATCAAATGAAAAATATATTTTCTCTCTCTCTAGCCCTTTCCAGTTCCCCCATGATCCACGTCTCCAATGAAAGCCCATGTAAGTTGCGATCATAGGATAGCTGGGCCCTTGAGTTTAATGGAAGGCTCTCCATACTCTCAAGTTCAGTGGTGTGGGTCATCCTCCACCTTTAGGTCATAATCAACAAAAGAAGGTTCATTAGAATAGCTACAGCAGAGCTCCTCCCTTGCTTTTCCCTGCCTTATTCCTCCCACAACTCATCTTAAATTGTATTCTTCCTGTATTGGTTTTATATAGCTGCTTAAAAGAAGTTAATAGAGTTCTTCCTTGGATGCACAGTTTTGACAGACCTCCTAAAAGGCAGTAAAAAGTGAATGTTTCTGGACCATAAGAAAGACCTCATCAGCCACAGCAGCTGTGATTATAGAGATAAATATAATCATTTGGCAATGACTAGTGACACTAAAGTCATTACTGTTACTACATCAAATTCCAGTGTTTAGGAATGGTTGCTTAGCATAGCTCAGTGGTGAATGTTTTGGGGGACCAAACAGTCCCCCTTCTACTATGTGGAAATTAAGTGTAGAAAGTCTCATTCTGAACAAGTCTGGAAAATAAAACTTTGTTTTGTAAACGTGTACTGATTTTGCCAAATGGCTTCACCTTTGTAAGACTAGCTGGAACTTGCTGATCTTTCATCTATTTGCCAATAATCAGAGTAATCCAAGAACATTCATTTTAACCACTTCATATAGTCCCACATTTCCCACTTCCTCAGCTAAACAGATTTGAATTCATTTTTTTATATAAGCTATGAAGGTGAAATTTTTTTTTCCAACTACTGTAACAAATGTTATCGCAAGCTGAAAAAAAAAAGTTCAACCCTTTACAGAGAAAATAAGAAATATTTTGTGCAAGGAGCCTGAAGAAATTATTTTGCTCTGACCTGAGAATATATGGATTGCCACAGTACTGTTCATGGATGTCCATTTCTTCTTTGGTTTCACAGGAATATTAATTAGTTGACCAGGACTGCTGTTGCAGTCATCCACAGTTACATTTGGTTTGCAACTTATTGCTGAGGTTTGTCTGGAAGTCTAAATAGAAGCTACTAATTGCATCATATAGGCTTGTATTTAGTGAAAAACTCGAATTATGCAAGCAGAATTTTTTTTTTTTTTTTTTTTTTAAGAAAAGCAGTACTTTTCTTTTTGAGTGCACGTGTTTGTTGAGAATTTGCTAATGGGAGGCTCACCATATTTGGAAAACAATAGTACATTTGCAGATCCCTGTAATAATTATTATTATCATTGTATTTCAGTACCACTGTTTTATATAATGGCACAGTTTGTTTTCCCTTCTCTGATTAGAACCTCCCATGCAGCAATTAAAAGCTCATTAAGGAGGTTAGTCACAAAAGTGCCTGACTTAAATTAGAAAGCTTTCTGCAGAGCCAGGTGTTATAATTAGTATTCAAAAGGAAACAAGTCAGTAACCATTTTGTTACACAACTGGCTTATCTCAGGCAGAACACATCCCGAAGAACAGAGAAACACAGCAAAACTCCATTCAAGAAGTAAAACTGCACAGATCTTATGATGGCATTAAACTACTCTGCCCTTGCACAGTCATCACTAATGGCAAGCCAATGAAAGAAGCTGTGTGTGCATATTGCTGGGTTCATTGATTTTTTTGGATTTGTAAGTGGGGGTCTGCACAAGAAGGTAAGAACAACATGTGTCGTAACCCACATTACAGAACACAAAATGGAGAAGGGAAAAACACTAGATAAGAAGTAGATGACTTGAAAGTGTTGTTTACATAAAAGTGAGTGTGTGCCCCAAACATTCAAGGGATTTTCTAAGGCTCTGAGGGACAAATATGTATTATACTTAGGGTTAATAAGCAGAGACAAAGTCACACGGGTAATTTGGCAATGCTGGTGTTGCATTCTAAAGCAGCACAGTTACTTAATATTGTTAAAAATGTGTGCTTGCATTTATTGATACAAGGCAAACACACAGTGAGAAGTGGTACAAATGTATAAAAAGGCAAATGGTGCCAGAAGCACTTACACATTCACAGCATGGTAACCCACCTGTTCAGAATGGCTGGCATAATTTGAGTTATTTACTTGGACTGAGGTCAGAAAAACTATTTCTGTTTCACTCGTACCTGCTGCGGATACAATTTCTCTTGTTCCTGGTTTTCAGAAATCATAGCCGTTTCTAAACAAATTATGTCCTTCTCCAGCTAGGGTTCCAGTACTATGGCTGACCTTACTATTATCATTATTAAATACACTGTAGACATTTCAAAATACTGTTTTAGGCTTATGGGTAGTATTTTATTAAAAATACAAAACTAATGAAATTCCTTATTAAAGTATCCAAGCTGATAAAGGTACAATTCTCAAACTCTCTGGGTTTACTCAGACAACACATTAATAAACTAAATGAAATATTAAACTATTAACATTCGGGGTCTATCAGACAGACAGTACCATTCATGCACCATCCAGTTGCCCATATTTTAACATTAATAGAAATGTTCTGAGAAGAAATAAGTATAACCCGCTCTTCGCAGATTTGTGTAGAACAGGAGATGGACATACAGTTGTGCATCAAACAGAAGCAGTAGGCTAATGACTTCCAAGTAGCATTACTTCGGATTTTGAGTAAAACAAAACATAGTGTCTGTCTGGTTCATGTATAAAGCAACACGGGTACTTTTCTCAATCATCATAACACTAGAAGTATTACTCTCCTTTATTTTATAGGGACCTGTGATGAAAACAGAAGTGTGGCTATGAAATACCTAGTAACAAGAGGGGTCCACCCACATCACTGCAGTGTGGACACTCAATTTCAGTTAATTGCCTGGGTGCTAGAATATTAGCCAGAAAAGAAAAGGGGGGGGGGTGTTCTGATGCTGCCAACGGTCAACTCCTCTCTATTTGCTGAGGGAATTATTTGCTTTTCTATTGATTGCCTAGCCTCTAAGTGGAGGTCAGTGATAGTAGTTGGCAAACATTCTTGGGGTGGGGGTGGTAACAGACATTTGCTGTTCTGCGGTGAAGCCCACTTGTAGAAGCCCTTGCTTGCTTCCTTCACTGACATCAATACAATTCATTATGTAGAAGACAGACATGATGCATGGAATCCTGGAGGCTTGAGGTTAGCACGGATAGAGTTTAGCAGTTTAAAACAGTACAGGCATCTGGACAAAATGTGTGAAATATTAAACTGCATAGCTACACTCATCCTTCTCTAAACATTGTATAGAAATACGTATACATCTTGGAAATACATCATACCAAAACGTGTTCTTTAGTTAAAAGTTAGCACCTTTTAATCCTTATACAGGTTTGCATCATTTTAGCAGAATTTTTCTCATCTACAGGTTGTGTCAGGGTAGTTTATGATGAAAGAATGCCAAAGAAGCTGAAAAGTAAAGTGTGCAAAACAGTGGTGCAACCAGTACTACTCTGTGGTGTGGAAACCTGGGTAGTACAGGGAGAGTAGATGAGGAAGCTAGAGGTGATGGAAATGAAGTGCCTGAAGCAGGTGGTAAGATGCACACTGTGGTACAGACGAAGAAATGAGCACATCAGAGCAGAAGCCAACATAGCTCCAATTGCAGAAAAGGTCAGGAGAACAGATTATGGTGGTTTAGGCGAATGTGCAGGAAAGTAGAAGACAATCTAGTAAAGAAGATTTGGGACAGACAGGAAGAAAGAAAGAAAAAACAAGGGCATCCAGCAAAGAAGTGGATGCGTTGTGTAACAGAAGACCTGTGACAGCCAGGCATGAGTGGTGAAGAAGGTAGGAGAGTGCCATTGAATAGGAAGAGACTATGACAAGTGACACTGCACCCTGACCCCATATAGAAAATGGGAAAAACAGGGGCAGATGATTATGATGATAATTTTAAATAACTAAATTCAGAGGTCAGCCATGTGTACGCAATACAAGTAGTAGACTTTTCCTGGAAAAATAATGACTATTGCATATGTGTGTGTGTGTGTGTGTGTGTGTGTGTGTGTGTGTGTGTGTGTGTGTGCAACAGTCTCCAGTGTGTCCATGGGTATGTTAAAATGGTAATAGTGTGAAATGTTGGGACCTCCTTTAGCGAGTCCCAATAATATGGAGAAGGACTGTCTTAAAAAAACGAACTTGCATATACAAAACCCAAAACTGCCATTTCTCAAAATATTCCCTTTTCTCCAAAGTATGGTGGTCTTGGAGCCGATATATATAAGTGCTAGTGGTGTAGAAGGCTTGTCCCCCTTTCTAAAAAAGTGTAAAAGAGAAGAGTGATGTTCGCTATTCACTTTGCTCTTTTTTTGATGTGTCTGGACTCAGTGTTACCAATGCCAACATCTCAATAGACAGTTTGTAAATCAGGTTGACTCTAATGAAATTCAAGATCTGTTTTTTTTTTCCAGCTTTATGTAGGCATTGTACAAAAGTCAACAGGTTTGAAATGAGACCACTCTCTCATTTCTCTCTCTATGTATTCCCTACCACGACTTCCCAATCCAACTCCTGTATCTCTCTGAAAAATATTTATATAACAGCCTTGCCTGTTCAGCTCCATGACAAACAAATGTGAGTGACACTTTAAAATGGTTTGCAAAACAACAAACAGTCCATTAACCATCAGAACTTAAAACCTCACAGGGCCACATATATTGCAGCACCCCCACCCAAACATGGGGACTTGGGAGCATGCACGTGACCCTACTATTACATACAATAACTCAGACAACTGTATCTGGCAGTAAGGGAAACTGTACTACATGTTGTAATTTCAGTGTTGATCATATAGCACATCAACAGTACCTGTAACTTAGTGTTAAACAATAGACTAGGTTTTCTGCATGGCACCTTGCCCAGTAGATAGGTTTGCTGGACTTTGTCAAGCCTTTACCTTCTTCAGTAATATGAAATACCCACATTATCTGCATCTTTATATTTCTGTGTTCTGTGTCATGCTGTCTTTTACAGGGTCATAGGTAAGTACTAGGCTAGCTGCCCTTGTGGACCATGTTAAGCCTAGCCAATTTTCCTGAAAGAAAAGAATTAAACCCTTTACCTTGTTTCTATGAGGTAAACACGTTAACCATTAAACCAACCACCAATCCTCCTGACATGTTAGTCTCCTGTCCTATGAATATCCTTTTTTGTCTTTAAAGATCCCTCAGTGTTTACAGAACAAATCTGAAGGTTATCTAGTATGGCTTTTCACTGAAAGACTTGCACCCTGAATGCCCCACTAAAAAAGCTTAGCTTTCTAGAGATGCTCACATCATGCAACATATTCCATGAATGGAGGCATACAATTACAGTTTAATTCCAAAGCAGGAACTTTGGAAAGTACTTTACCGCCTCCCAGCAATGTTTTTAATTTTCATGTAAATGCTTTTCTTAATAGTTTAATGTGGAAAATGTTTCTCATAGTTCCGAAAGTTTTCATTGAGATTTAACTGGTCCAGCAAATCCTGATTAATCAATTTTAATGAAAATTGCAACCATTCCTGAGGTTATATAATGGTCTCTGCAGCATAAAGGGTTAAAAGCCTTGACTATGACCCGGTTGACTCATGTTTGATTATGGGGTGAAGGCAGTGGAACAGCTGCGCTGTGGAAGGAAGGAGTGAGCAGTGAAATAATGGCTGACCCATGCTGAGAAAGGTCTGCTGGCAGTTTCTTCAAAGGCAAGCAGAGGCTTGCAGGTGGTGTGGCCTTAATCCAAGAGGTAGGCTTTGTTTACAAAACCAGGGATGCCAACCTCATTACCATGTGGATGAGAACTTATACACATGGGCGGGAACAGTAGGCCCTGGCAGTGATGTAAGCACCCACCAGGGGAATTAATGGTCTGACCTATCAAGGATGGCTGATAGTTGGAATGTAGTGGGAGAATAAAATTGAGGAAATAAACATTCCTGAGGTTATATGACTTTGGAGGTGTTGAATAAAGGGAGAAAAGCTCTGGATGAGGAACGTTTGGGCTTGCTCCTTAACCTTTCCCAGAGTCGCTAACCTATTTTTAGATTAAATGCAGCTTTAATAAAATGTTCTGTCAACCAACTGGGAATACCATTTAAGGAAATGGATAATGGAAGTTGCCCCAAATGAACAGTTATTAATTTGCATCCTAGCAACAAATAATCAAACATTTCATCTATAGGATGCTCATAAACAGGGACACAGATTTACAGGTCTTCAACATGTGATTTGTAAGTATAAATGCTAGTTATTACCATTATTTCATTACATCATGTGTGTGTGTGTGTGTGTGTGTGTGTGTGTGTGTGTGTGTGTGTGTGTGTGTGTGTGTGTGTGTGCACAAAAAATAAACATTTCAATAACAGAACTACTCCAAGCAAATAAGAAATGCTTCAGATTGCAGTTTGTGGTACTTTGGCCTAAAATACAAGTTTCTATGAAAATCGAAAAGACAACAACTTACAATACATATTTAGGATTTCCCAGTATTTCACATTTCTTCTCCTTCATTTTTGATTTTTTTTTTTTTTTTTTTGTGTGTCTGCACTCGAAAGAAGTGGAAAATCAGGGTCCCTGCTCATAGGCTCCAGCCTTTAGTGACATTTCTCTAAATCATCTAGCTTTTCACCACCTTGCTGACTCTCTGCTGCTATCTGTATCTCTTGCTTACAACTCCTGGATCTGGGTTGCCTTGATTACTGAAGACAAGGTTGTTTTCCTAATTATACGTTTCTATATCATACGAATTCTTGTCTGAAACTGTTCTGTGCTCCAAGGTACTGGCCAAGACCTTGTTTATTAGTGTTGCTAGGGAGTCCACCTTTTCATTTTGGTTTACCACAGAACTGTCTGCTGCGCATTCTGCAAGAAAGTGATCCCACGCACTGAGGAAAAGCAACATTTCGAAGGACTAAGTTGTTGACATGTTGTCTATCTAGAGCTTAACCTTTGTACATAATGTGTATATATTCTTCTTCTTTGGTAATACTTCTTTCCACTTTCCCTCTATTTCCATTATACTCCTGTTTAATTCAGTGTGCTCCCTTTTTGGGAGATTCCCTGTATAGCTTATTTCTTTGTTCTGCAGTAACTAGGTTCTTTCCCCAGTTTATGGCATTTGGTGTTAACACTTTGTTCTTCACTATTCTGCTATTTATACCTAAACAGTGCTAGCTAAGTTCATTGTAATCAGTTATACTTCAGCTGTATATTTATACTATAACCATAGCTCATACGTGTACACACACACATTATATATATATATATATATATATATATATATATATATATATCTGTCTCATTCAGTATACTGAAATTGCACATTAACAAGTGCCTCCATACCCTGTTAAAGTTTCAGGTGATGTGAACTTTTGGAAAAGTCAGGTTTTGCTGATTTTGTTTCGATAAAGTCAATTTCGGTAATGTGTAATTTTGGTCTAATGAAGTAGACCCATATTATCCACTAACACTATAATGACAGGATGTAAATTGTTTAACAAAGTTGTTATACAGCTTAGATTTTACACTATCTTTTGACTGAATTACTACCTTGTTTTTCCAGTGTGCACCTGAAAATGGTCTTTGGACTACTGAACTATCTAGTTATCAAATATGAAATGCATTCATTTATATGTTCATACATACCTAAATGAATGAATAAATCTTGCTGCTGGTAGCTGCATTAACTCTTTTAGTTAACAAGGGAACTCATAAATGCTATTTAGTTCATTCCTGAGTTTCTAGCAGATAAATTATACTCCCACCATGTGTAACTCAGACTCTGCTCCTTCTTCTTTGTATGTTTTATGATGATTGTTCCCATGCCTCAATAAAACTGAAAGTGTGCTCCGACACTACATTAAATGACTTAATTCAAGATCAATGTAAATTTAATTGTCATAGCTTAAGAGTGACTCACCATGTTTTCTTGTTAAAGAACTGAACTCATTACAAAAGTCTCTCTTTACAAGGGTGACTCAGGAGTACTGTCAGATTAAGTGGCTTGCTTAGACTTTCATTGCAGGCCAAGAGAGAGTCAGAGATTCAAACCCAGAGCTACAAAATTAAGTTCATTATCAGGTCATAGCCTCAAGCCATTGCTCAAACTGCCAGATAACATAACTGCCAAACCCATGACTAATTCTTACTCTCAGCCAAACTGCTGTGCCCAGAAACGTACAAGTGTAAAGGTAGTAACCCTAAGCAAGGGTATACAGTCTTCTTAGCTAAACCCCCCACTGCATGTTAACACCACGCAATGAAGTCAGGGAAACAGACCTTGAGATTTTAGCACTTTTCCATAATGTGACAAACTTTAAGTACATTTTAGATCTTTTAGAATACTATATGAATATGCAAGTGATAAAATCTCAGCTTACATTTTTATCACTGAAAAATTGCAGTTTTAGAGTCTTTGTTAAGATCTTGTTTTGAGTGACAGTAAGTGCACCATTAAATAAGGCCCATAACATACAGAGGTTGACAATTTGAGAAAATGACTAACAAAAAAAGGTTTAAGTGCACTGAAATCTGACAGATCCATTCGAAACTATACCACTATTCACCATTTTCAAAATGGACATTGCTTTAGAGTGCCTCAAGAACTGTGACAGCATTCTCTTCTGAATTCTGGGCAAAAAAACATTTGTCATGCTGTGTAAGTATTACATTTCTTTTATGAGATAATTAGTTGAATTATTTTACTCAGCTTTTTCTTACAAGCATGAAATTAGGGCCACCCTAAACACTTTAAATGTAATGATTTGCAGAGATGAAGTTACAGTTTTAATATGCAGTTTTACCATTATGCAATGTTTGAAGACATGTGAATTCCTGACCTGACTGTATTCATGTCTCTGATGGTCATTTTCATTTAAGGTTAAGTTGATAACTGCACAGAGAAGAAAATGTACTGTGTGTCAGTTTACAAGACCTTGTTTGTTTGTTTAAAATCTGTGTAAAAAGCTTTTTGGATACAGCATGAATTCATTTGCTTTGCTACTTCCAAGTTAGATGCCAGTTAAAAGCATATTACAAATACATCTGGCTTTTAGAAACTTTCATCCTAAGCATACATATGCTTCTGTTTGTGTGTGTGAACCTCAGCTATGTCAGTCTGGCTAATCACTTAAGACTCCCTCCTTCACTTAGGACTCTTCCTAATCTTGAAACCTTCAAACACCAACTCTTCCTACACCTATCTTCCAAATGGAAATGCTCATGCTTTCACCCTACGTAAACTTTCCCACTAAACTCTACTCACTCCTACTCTACTACAGTCTTAAACTTAATCCCACTTCTCCAAAGAATCTGTAATAGCTGACACCAAACAATCTGCTAGATTGTAACTTTATATATATATATATATATATATATATATATATATATATATATAAAACGATGATGAATATTACACTTGCAATTTTCTTTTCTTTTTTGAATGTATAACTTATATTTTTGTAACCTTTCTTTTTTGCTTTTATATTTTGTACTTAATCTCCAACATTTTGTAACCTATTTGTATTTGTAACCAACTTTCTGTATTGCTCATGGAGCTTTTCTCCCCGGGCCTCCACTGAAAATGGGCACTTCTTGGCCCAGTGGACTTCCCCGGTAATCAAACTGAAAATAAATAAATAAATAAATGTGCCAATCCTGCTGACATTTAACATGGTAATATTTTGGATTTACTAGATATCTAACCAACTACTACATACCTTAACACAGGTATAATTTGTGCATTATGAAAATTCTTTCTTTAGCCTGATGGTGGATGTACTTTTTCAGGTCACTTTCATAAGAGGGTTCAATGCACAGACTTTACCAAGTAGCTCCCACCTCTTGAGAGAGACTGGCTAATCACTTAAGACTGATGTTTGGATAACAGAAAGCAAACCTGTACTAGTAAACAAAGTAAGAGTCTAAAAAGACTCAGTGAGCTTTGAGAGATGCTGTGGATTTAAGGCAAGTCAATGTGGGCAACAAAGTTTCAGAGAAATGCTAGGTCTTAGCCTAAGCATTTTGTTACTCAGTACAAGGACTATGAGCTTAGTTTAAACCTAGAAAAACACACCCAATTAACAATACCCCGGTGTGCTGCTATTTTGTAGCACCAAGCCATTCTTATGGCTCAGCAATGCAAGGAGATGTCTAGTGTACTTTGCACATCTATGCATTTAGTGCACAGGGAGCACTGTTATTAATTTCGTGTAGCAGCTCTGCATACCCACAATGATTTTAGTCCAGCGAACATCATAGTTGCACTGCATTAATTTGAACTTAATTGATTGGCTATAGGCTGAATTCTGAAGGTGACCAAGCCCCAGTGTGCTTATGTCAGATAGATGGGGCAGTGCCTTGATTAGTATAGGAGAGCTGAGCAAAGCTGCAAGATGGCTTAATGCTACACATTAATTATGCAAGAAAGCACAAACTAGAGTTTCTCTTAAAATCCCCATCTACAATTCAATTGTACTGTTACAGTGCTGGAAAAAACCTTCAGGTAAACTGTAATAACCATCTTCTGAACCTGTCAGTTAGGTTTTGGCTAGCACATGCTTTGCAGCCTACAATTCAGTCTTAATGGAAACTTAATTAAAATAAAAGTATCCATGTTTTTTACTAAAGGAAACATTTGCCTATAGGCCAGAGCATGTTTCCCCCGAGGCCTATCCGCTTTCACCTAGGTTTGGGCATTCAGTGGCAACAAAGTGGTTTCATGCATGTGAGGTGTACAACTTCTCCTGATGTTTGACTAACCCATTACTTAATTTTGAAATTATAAAAGCTCTATCATCTTGGCTTCCAAATGGAGTTTGCCATTTACTGTTGGCTTCCACACCCTCCTAGTGGAAGACAGGAGAGAATTGAAGGTTGATGAGCCAAGCTTTTCCTGCTGTCTGAGCTCCTGCCACTTGGGCATCTATTGAAATCTGACCACTGTCAGCCTCTGTCTGAGCTCCTGCTGCTTGGGCCTGTAACTGAACCTGGCCATTGTCAGCACTGGCTGCCTCTGTCTGAGCTCCTGACACTTGGGCCCCTGACTGACCCTGACCCCTGTTAGCACTAGCTGCCTCTGTCTGAGCTCCTTCCACTTGGGCCCCTGAATGAACCTGACGACTGTCAGCACTGGCTGCCTCTGTCTGAGCTCCTGCCACTTGGGTCCTTGACTGAACCTGACCACTGTCAGCACTGGCTGCCTCTGAGCTCCTGCTGCTTGGGCCACTGGCTGAACCTGACCACTGTTAGCACTGGCTGCCTCTGAGCTCCTGCTGCTTGGGCCACTGGCTGAACCTGATCACTGTGAGCACTGGCTGGCACGCACACTGCATTTGAAAAAGGATGTTTAGAACTAAATGCATTTGGGCCAAATTCCAACTGCTCATACTATACACACCTGCTACTGCTGGATCAGGAGGCATTCCTACTACTGTGCTACAGAAGAGGATATATAACACAGTCATGATTTCAGTTACACACATATTATGATCCTTTTGTTTTCTTTCAGTTATTATTTGTGGCATTATCTACCTTTTTATTTGATTATGTAATGAAAGAGTACATTAGTATTTAGACCTTTTTCTGTCATTTTCTGGCAAGTCTCCCACATGCAAGGGAAAAACACATTTAACCTACACCTTGCTCCATTTTGTGCAGACATTAGCTGTGCCACTGAATGTAATCACCAAATTAAGAGAGCATTTTTCCATCTCCTTATGGAGGTTTCTGCAGAAATCTCTCTTCTATTACCAAGCAACATGCCTATCACTGAGTATATAAACAGACTAGCTCACCCTCCTGAATATATTATGTTCCTTATCTTGCACTCATTTATACACATCACAAAGCATCACATTTACAACAGCTTGAAAGCTTACGTTCTCATTGCCCTTTTCATTGAAAAATAAAGCAACGCTTTATTAACATAAACAAACAGAAACCTTGATCATAATGCATACAAATACACAAATGACTTTATCCTTGTGGATGCAACCATGGAAGACACAGGCATTCCACAGAAGTAAAGATTATACACTACTGTCTCAAATCATTTTCCTTAGAGGATAAAGGTTTGCACATAGGACTAAATGACTGTCGAGGAGAGAGCTATAAGTGTATCGCATTCTTCCTTGCCTACTCTTTCATTAAGCAATCGAAAACTGCAGCTATGTTCATGGTCCATCAGCCAGAAAGATAACTCACCCTCATGCCATCCTTCAGCTCAATTCTGTGTGCAAAACTGCTCTCCCAAGTGTATCTATTAAGCAGACAAGAAACAGTGAAAAATACGAGAGAGAAAATGTCACAAAATATATTGTAAACTTACACAGCCTACCCAGAATATAATACTGCTCAAAGTTTGAAATTAACTCAATGTTACAATTTAGAAAATATGTAGTTAGTATGCAGAAGGTTTCAGTAACACTTTCGGCAGAGAGAACACCTAGGCCAGGCAACAGTTTAATATTCTGAATTTTATGCCATAGCTGCCTTTAGCTCCCATGCCTAAAAGCTAGACATATCACTGGCTGTTTTACATTAAATGAAAGCAGTCAGCATTATAGAAAGATTTGTTGTAAGAGTTTTGATTGCGCCAAGCTCAAAATCACAAACGACATGAGTGGGATAAGCAGAATACTGCAGACCTACAAACAAAGTCAAAACCTCATTTCGCATAATGTTGTACAGGCTATATGACTTGGTTGTCATATGTGCTACAAAAAAGGGGAAACTATTGCGCTTTAATTCCACAGTCACTGATCCATGAACAGAGTAAAGCTGCCTCATAGTGTGACCACTGGCAAGGCAGGTGCCATCTAAGAGTCATGGATAATGAGTTCAGAGGTCACATACATTTTCAGCAATAGACAACACCAACATATTGGCATTGACCTTGTTATCTACTACACAGAGGTAAATGTAGTCACCTGCACAAAGTGGACAATTTTTAGGATTAATATTTTTGACAATCATGGGTGGCGGCCATCCTTAATTTTTTAAAAAAATTTTTTTTATGATTTTATGTTTATCTTTTTTTTATCTTACTTAGTTTTTCATTTGTATATCTATACACATGTTCATTCATATTATGATTTGTTTTTGACACACAAACCTGAAGTCATTATTTGATACAAGAGCGATGTTTAAAAGTTGTATATTTATTAATATTTATTCTAGATGATGTCTATTGGTAAATCTTTTGTTAGTCAGTCATTTTTTAGTTAGTTTCTTAATGGATAAAGTTTTCATTAGTTGGTTAGCCTATACAAAGTGTTAAACTGGTCTTAGATTGTAATTTGTCTCTAGCTTTCTAGATTCAGTTTTATTGTTAGCACAGTCTCTGAATACATTATGTTCTTAAGGGGGACTTGGGTAAAGGAATGATTTCAAAGCTATTATTGCTCTTAACAGACCCACCCTCTGTAACTACTCCCTTGCTCCAAACAACCGGATTATATACACGGAATGTTTTGATTCTTTTCATTATACTCAGCTAGGATCGCTTGTCTGTGTCTCTTTATAAAGAATATTCCATTTTTAACACAGCTGTGGACTACCTACTATTTTCTATTTGATTATTTTGTAGTGTGTATTTTACAGTTCGATTTTTATTATATGAACTAAGTGCATAACATAATTCAGGAAGTGAACATCACACCCTCCACTCTGAGACTAACTAATAACCCTAAGGCACCATGGCTCTATCCATCCACAACTCCCTTTTTCCCATTTCTGCACATGGGGTTGAGGTATCACATCAATGGTGACCATTATCTAGAGCCAGTGTTCATACCATTTGTGGCTAGTCCTGCTGTGGTTGTTCTTCCATACCACACACATGTACACAGATTCATACATATAGCCAGTTTATTGTCTCCAGTCAACCTATTGGACATCTTTGGACTGTAGGAGGAAATGGGAGCAACCAGAGAAAATATGGATACAGGGAGGAAATGCACTGTACAGAAAGCACTCCAGTGAATAAAACTGGAGAACCTCTTGCCATGAGGTGACAATACTAACCACTGCACCATAGGTGACCTCAATATATCAACTATGAAGACATCTACTAGCAACATGCCAACCTGTCAACCAAAGCTGACTCTAGCATATGGCAACATACAACTAATATTTGTCTCCTTCTTCAAACAAGTGCAGACAGCTATGTTCCATCACTAAAGACAATAGGACATATGCCACATCTGCATACAGGCATGCATCCTGGATTAGTAGTACTGCATGCAGGCAAGTTCTACCTACCCTATTCAGCACAGCAGCTTTATGGCATAGCTGTAGCAGTTGTCAAGTATAAAACACATAAATGAACCTCTTTATCAAAAGAGCACAATAAACTGCAGATCAGTGAAATAACTTCTTTACTGGTGCATCCGGTACCACAGCTTACACCTTCAAGGAATAATTAACACACCATACAGCACATATTTTATACATCCCTAATTGCGTCATAAACCCATTAACCAATTCATTTACTAATCAGTTCCCATTTTCTTTAAATAAGGCAATATAAATATTTAAAATGACATTGCACATATTCTTTAAATAACATTACACATTTCTGAATAGGTTAATGCTATTAGAAACAAAATGTATCATACATTTTGGTACATTACTCGACACCATAAAAACCAACTGCCAATCATTAGCAGACCGGAGTTCCGCTGTGGCGACCCCTAACTGGGAAAAGCCGAAAGACAAACAACAACAACATCCTAGGGGGTAAATATGGACATTAATTTGAATGTAGGGCAAGAAATACAGTATATTATTTCATTGTCAGCAATTTTAAAAGCTTCACAAATTTTCACGTTAGGAAATACTATTGAATGTTTTTCAAAAAACAGGTTATTGTTAATTCTAAAATATTACAAGCAATATGAGTAATGTTATTTAAAGAATATGTGCAATGCCATTTTAAATATTTATATCTCCTTATTTAAAGAAAATGGGAACTGATTAGTTAATTAATTGGTTAATGGGTTTATGATGCAATTAGGGATGCATAAAATATGTGCTGTATGGTGTGTTAATTATTCCTTGAAGGTGTAAGCTGTGGTACCAGATGCACCAGTAAAGAAGTTCTTTCACTGATCTGCAGTTTATTGTGTTTTGTTTTTGGTGAAGAGGTTCATTTGTGTGTTTTATTCATGGTCGAAATGCAGAGGAGTTTGATCAGAATAGCAGCAGATGGTTCCCGTTTTTCATGTTCCAACATGTGGAGAGAAACAGAGGAGAGAATTGCCAATGATGACCCTTGGGCACCAGGTGAGGTAAACGCTAATGAGGTGGATTTCATCAAAATGGAATGGTTACTGATCAAGGTGGTGACTTTATTTTATGATATTAGGCACCTTGAAAAGTATTTGGCTCTGGATATCATTCCCAGGGGTCTAAGGATTAATTGACTGCCAGCATATGAATTTTCGGAGGAAGAGGGTGACCTGTTGGAGGAATGGATTGCTGCCTCTAACATGTACCAAAGCTTGGTTGAAAATTCTCATTAAGTGTAACGTCAGGCAGCAGGAGAAAATGCGTGCGGATATTTTGCATTTGGCAGAAATCACAGTGGATGCCACTTTAGATACAAGATTTAAGGACATTAAGGGGAAGGTGGATAAAGTGGAGGAAGCTGTGACCCTTTGCAAGAAGGGTAAGTTGCAAAGAGATGTCAACGATTATAAAAACTTCATCTTTGCATGGCAACAAAAGGAGACCAGGGGAAGATTGCCAGCTCGGTGTTCCGGCAGCAGCGGTCACGATCAGTGGGATTCCTCCATCCCTTCAGGGGAAGTAGCATCGAGCAGTAAAAAAAGTGTGTCCTTTGAGGATTTAAATGATGAAACAATGGAATCTACACCTCAAAAAGGGACTATCAATGGTAATAAAGGCTGTGGTCACAAGGGGCAAGGGAATTCAAACACGGGCAACAGAAACAGAAGGAAGAGAAACTAATGTTATTGTCAATGAGTCGGTGGAAACTGGGGCCTTTCACAATGTGGTGTGGACATCTTCTTCTGGCTCATGGACTTCGTACAAACATTTGGGGCAATGAAAGGGACTTAGGTTTAAAAATTGTTAATTTGTCAGATTTGAATCTCAATCAGGATGCAATATGTCTTTTGGATAAAGGGGTTAAATTTATCCCCACACATTTTCCCAGCTTGGCTGATTTAATTCTGGAGGTTACTTGTTTTTGCCGCAAGTTACATTTAAAAGTATTTTTTGATAAAAGAAACAATGAGTTAACCCAGGATTGTGTTGAAAATATTAATGATGTAACTAATGACAAAGTAAATGATGAAACAAGCAAAAATGGGGATGATTCCTTATTGAATGTGCCAATCTATGACTGAGTTATATGAAGAGGATGAATGCACGCTTCGGGAAGGGGATGTGGAGAACAGCGGTCCATGTTCTTTCACTGGGTATGGCAAGTTTTACAGATAACACAAGTGCCATATTGCAGTTATTTTGTACCTCCAAAAATGTCTGCGAGAATATGCATCTTTGAAAATGTTTTATGTAAACAGAGGTGGAATATCATAGTTTTAGAAAAAAGAATAAAGCATTTAATTTGACATGGACGCAGTGGGATGTTTTACAGCAGTTAAGATACAGTTGTCATAAATATACATTTACACAGGCAGATAAGGGAGGTAATTGGGTAATTTTGACCAAAGAACATTATAACAGTATGGCTATGGCTCTTTTGGATGATACATCAGTATATGAAGCTTTGCCTTGTAACCCTGTCAGAGAATTTCATTTGCAATTGTTTGAAATCTTAGAGAGGGGTGAAAGGTTTGGTTTCTTTTCTACCTTAGATGTTAAAAATTTGCATATTAGGAATCCAAAGGATGCTAAATTCAAAGTGATACCAAAAATACACAAGGATATTCATAACCCGCCCGGGTAGGCCAATAGTATCTATCAGGGGAGCTTACCTACAAAATGTGGGCATGTTTTTGGATTTTCAACTTAAAGATTTTGTGTAAACTCATGTCGCACATTAAAAATGGAAAGGAGCTCTCTGATAAGATAGGGGGTATGGAATGACAAAATGATTACTACTGGGCTATTGTGGATGTTAAATCACTATATACAAGTATTAAGAACAGATTTGGTTTGGAGGGTGTTAGCAATATGCTAGGCGAAGGCCCACATACAGATTTTCTAATACATTTGCTAGAATTTTCCTTGACACATAATTGTTTTAAGTTTGGGAATCAACATTTTTTGCAGGAGGGGGGAACTGCAATGGGGGCTTCATATGCCCCTGTTTACACTATTTTGTTTATGAATTACTTTGAAAATTCATACATTTACAACTCTGGATTTTACAAGCAAAAAGTAATTTTGTTTAAAAGGTATATAGATGATTTAATTTTTATTTGCAAAGGGGAGGTAGGGGAATTTCAGGACTTTATGCAGTATTTTCAGGGGAATCACTTTGGTTTGGATATACTTTTCACACTAGTAAGGAAACAGTACAGTATTTAGATTTAGAAATTTTTTGTGGGAGAAAATCAAAAAGTTGAATTTAGGTCCTTTGTGAAGGCAACTGCTGTTAATTTCCTCAAGGATGATAGCATGCATGCTTCCCATTTGGTTGCATCATTACCATATGGGGAATATCTTCGGATAGCGAATTTATTTATTTATTTCAGTTTGATGACTGGGGAGGTCCACTGGACTCAGAGAGCTCATTTTTAGTGGAGGTCCGGGGAGAAAAGCTCTGCATTACTTAGTGATTATACACAGTTATTCACATAAAAATCAAAATTAAATGAGGTAAGAGTACAATTAAATAAGATTGTGTTACACAGTGTGTTCACAGTTACAGTCAAAGTAAAGAGAAATAAAATTCAAAAATGATTAAGAGTCAGAGAACAACATAAATTATATGGTTTCATTGTGTCAAGTATTTATGAAGGTATGATATAGAGTAGGAACAGGGAATTTATTGAGAAGAAATTGTGGGTGCAGATTTTATTTTAAGCTAAAGAACAGGAACATGTTGTTGCAGATTATATTTTAAGCGAAAGAAGTTAGAAGGTTAGAAGTTCCCAACTGAGGAACAGGAGTATGTTCCCAGGTTAGAAGATATTTGAAGTGTAGGGAGGAAAAGACAACTGGGAAAGAGAGGGATAGTAGTGAAAGAGAGCAGAGATGGTAGAGGTTAAAGTGGGTTGTACAGGTGTTTACGTTTACTATTATGTCAGGTTAGGTTTAGGCTCAGAGGTAGAGAAAAGCATATGGGGAGAGAGCAGCATAAGGCTATGTCGGGAGAGAGCAGTTGCCTTTCCATTTGGAAGAAAGGTAGGAGTGTAGAAGAGTTTTAAAGGTTTCAAAGCTTTCACAAGTCCTTAGGGAGGATGGCAAGGAAATTCCATTTTTTAGCTAAAGAAAAGGATAGCAGATACTGCCCAGCAGGCCGATTGGGTTTATGGACAGTGATTAGGTTTTGGTGGGAATATCTTAGAGATCTTGGAGGGGACTATAGTTGGAGGATATTGGTTAGGGCTGGACACTTAGGGTGAAAAATTAGTTTATGGGTTGTAGTAATTTGGATATAATCTAGATGGTTGGGGAGTTTAAGCCAGTTTAACAAATGATGGGCAGTACAGTGATGGGAGGAGAATTTGGCTTTGGTGGCAAATTTAGAAATTTTTTTTATAGCAGACTTCCAGTTTGGAGGAGAGCGATGCAGATAGGTTAGATAGGAGAGGATCAACATATAAAAGTGAGGGAAGCAGATAGGTAGTGGCAAGGGTTTGTCTGGTAAGAGGGGAAAGGAAGTGGATGTTTCTGTATACCATACCAAGTTTAATATGAGTTTTCTTAATATTTTGCTGAATGTGGGTGTTGAATTTTAGGTGTTCAATAGTTACCCCAAGAAGTTTAGTGAAGGGAGAGACCTCTAAGGCAGTGTTGCTGTGGCTTACAATTTGGAAAGAATGTTTATCAAGAGGGGAGGCTTTTGATGGAGAGAATAACAGAATTTTGGATTTGTTGGCATTTAGTGAGAGATGGTATTAGAGCAACCATTGTTCAGTGGAGGAGAAGGCAGTTTGGGTTAATATTTGTAGCACAGGGAGGGAGGGAGAGCAGCAGATTAAAGTTGAATCTTCTGCATATTGTACAGTTTTGGTATTGGGTATGGCTTTGTGGAAGTCATTAATGAAGATGTTGAACAGCATTGGACCAAGTATAGATCCCTGAGGTACCCCAGCGGGGGTTGGAAGGAAGGAGCAGGTGCCCTTCCCCCATTTCACGGCATGAGACCTACCAGAGAGGTAGCTTGAGAACCAAGATAAATAATTTTTGGAGAGGTGAAGGCTAGAAAGGTGGTTTAAGAGGTGGGTGTGGGAAATGGCATTGAATGCTTTGGACCAGCCTAGTAGAACTGTAGAGACAATGTTACCAGAGTCACGGGCTAGATTTACTGTGTCTAAGAATGAGAGCAGAGCAGTGATAGTACTATGGCCAGGTTGGAATCAGTATTGGGTTGGAGTAATTAGTTGATGTAAGGCTAGGTACGGCATAAGCTGTAGGTGGATACATTTCTCTAGGATTTTAGAGATAGGGGAGAGGATAGCTATAGAGCGGAAATTAGAGATGCTATTGTTTTTCCTCCCTTATGGAGAGGTAGGATAAAGGCAACATGCCATAGTTTGGGCACATAACATTTCTGCATGGAACTGTTGATTAAGATGCTGATGGGAAGAGCAATACTGTCTGCGGCTATTTTTAGGAAGGAAGATGGAATATTGTCAGGGGCATTGGTGCAAGGTTTTTATTTAGTGAGTCATCTTTTTATTAGGGACAGAAGTAAAAAGACTGGAAGGAAGCACTCGGGTCCACAAATTCTTCCAAGGTTTAAGGTCACAAAATAAAGATAAGCAAAACACCAATTGTTATTAGTAGAAACAGTCACCTTTATTTGAAGTTGTAGCTTTAAGGATTCCACAGTCCATTGCTCTACCTGGCCAAGGATTTTCTTCATCCAAGTCATCCAAAATTCATGGTAAACCAATATCTCCTTCAGGATTGCCATTTTTAGACGCAAAACTGCTCCTAGTTTGAGAAACTCGATGTAGTCTCTCAACAAACACCTCAACATTATTTTCACCATTATGGTTAGCTTCCTGGTTTCCCAGGATGCTGAGTGACATCAAATCTGCCAATGACTGGCCAATCGGAGTGAGCAATTTGACTAGCTGGGGTTAACTGGCCAGTCAGCTTCCGAGTTTTGCCGATTTCATCCTGCCTACCTTTTGGAGATTGTGAAGAACCCACTGTGCTTTCCATGTCCCCAAATAACTCACAACAACAACCAAAGTAGTAAAAAATGGGGATTCCAACTACAATGACCACCAAGAACAAAAGTAAAAAGGATGGAAGGAAGCACTCAGGTCCACAAATTCTTCCAAGGTTTAATTTCACTCTTCCAAGGTTTAATGTCACGAAATAAAGATAAGCAAAACACCAATTGTTATTGGTCAAACTGTCACCTTTATTTAAAGTTGTAGCCTTAGGGATTCCACATTCACTTGCTCTATACCTGGCTGAGAATTTTCTTCATCAGAGTCATCCAAAATTTGTGGTAAACAAATATCTCCTTCAGGATTACCATTTTTAGTCCCGAAACTGCTCCTAGTTTGAGAAACTCGATGTAGTCTCTCAATAAACGCCTCAGAATTATTTTCACTTTTATGGTTAGCTTCCTGGTATCTTCTGGAAGGAGATATTGGTTTACCATGAATTTTGGATGACTCGGATGAAGAAAATTCTCGGCCAGGTAGAACAAGTGACTGTGGAATCCCTGAGGCTACAACTTCAAATAAAGGTGATTGACTAATAACAATTGGTGTTTTGCTTATGTTTATTTTGTGACATTAATTTGTGGGCCTGAGTGCTTCCTTCCAGACTTTTTACTTCTGTTCTTGGTGCTCATTGTGGCTGGAATCCCCTTTTTCACTACTTTTTATGAGGGAGGTAGAGATGGGTTTAAGTTCAAATATTGGTGGGGGATTAGAAGAGGAGATTTGTGTAGGGGGGTGTGGAAGATTGGATGGGTTGGGAAGGTGGGTTGTTGTTAGGGAAGGTCTTGGTCAGGTCAGCGATGGAGTTGGTAAAAAAAAAAAAGAGTTGAATAGAGAGGCTATTTCAGAGTCAGATTTGTGAGTCAGGGCAGGGGCTATTTTTGGTACCTGGTTTGAGAAGAGAGTTAACGGAGTTCCAGAAATGTTTTGGGTTGTTAGATTGGTTGGACTGGAGTTTAATATAGTAGGACTTTTTATCTCTAATGATATGTTTGTTAACAAGGTTGCAAAGTTGTTTATATATAAGGAGAGTTTCTGGCTGCTTATTTTCGTGGAAGGTTTTCCAAGATTTGTCCTGTTTGTAGCATAAGTTTTTTGGTGTCTTTGGTTAGCCAAGGGGTGCACTTAGTTTTGACCCTCCTTGTTCTTGGAGGAGCTAGGGAGTTGAGGATACTTAAGAAGGTAGAGTTGAAGAATTCTACGGCATTGTCTAGTTTTAGAGTTTTTAGGGGGTTCCAGTTTGTTTGTTTTAGGGTGTCCAAGAAGGTTGTGGGGTTGAAGTTTGTGAGGTTATGGGTGTGGGTATATTGGTGTAGGTGAGGAGAGGAGTGAGTAGCTCTGTGGATGAAAGATGGCAAGTGGTCACCTATACGGTCAGGAGTGGTGTCAGAGTCTATGACTTTATTGGGGTTGTATACTAGGATCCAGTCTAGAGTTGTACCTGGAGGGTTAGTTTTGTTGGGTCTCGTGATAGAGTTAGTTAGTTGAGTAAAGTTGAATAGACTGATGGATATAGTGGGATTTGGGTTGTTGATTTTATTCCAGTCAATATTTACATCTCTAGTATGAAGGTCTCTAGTTTAATATTGGTAGTGGTCCAGATGAGGATTTCTTCAAGAGTGGAGATGTTATTACCTGGGGGTATGTAGAGGGCAATTATACATATGTTTTTATGGTTATTTAGTTTTAGAAGGCCTATGACTAGTTCAGCATTGTTGAATGGAGGGATAGGATTAGGGTAGGGAGATATGGACAGCAAGTTAGAGTATATTAAGGCTACCCCGCCCCCTTTTCAAGTGGTCATGTCTCAAGGCTTGGAACCTGGGTGGTAGGATTTCAGAATCACAGATGTGGGGTTTTAACCAATTTTCCAAGAATAGCGGAATAACACTTCAAATAAGTCCAGGTTGGATGTTGAGTTTGGGAAGATCAGGGAGAAACTACTCAGCAGGGGTTATGAGGAGGTCATCTTAAATGTTGCTGAAAATAAGGTTAAAAAAGTGTTAGGGATGGCTTACACTGAGGAAGAAAGGGGTTCATTGAGAAGAGCTGATAGAGATCAGGAATTTGGAAGGGGAGAAGACAAAGATAAAATGTTTTTTGTGGACAAATTTCCACCTTTCTCAGAGATTCTGAGGAAATTAATGAATAGATTATGGCCTATTATTTAAAATGATGAAAGCCTGAAGAGATTGTTTCCAGATAAGGTTACCTTTTCTTACAGCAGGTTTATGAATTTGAAGGAGTTGTTAGGTACAGGTAAGGTAGAAAGGGGACATATAAGAAAGGGGCAGTTTCCCTTGTGGCAGATGTAAAGTGTGTGATAAGGTCAGAAATATAGATGGGGTCAACATTAATGGTAGGATATATAAGGCTCAGGTTCAGTATAATTGTGATTCTTGCGGAGTGATCTATATAATTGGCTGTGGATGTCTTCCAGTCAAGTGGTATATAGGGAAGACTAAAAGGGCAGTGAAAAAACAAATTATGGACCATTTGGGAGACATCAGGAGAAGCAGATTAGAAAGCCCAATAGCGGAACATTTTAGGGAATATCATGGTGGTTCATATTCCACTTTCTTTTACAATGTGTTGGCTAAGCCTATGACTAGTCAGAGTGAGGAATTTTTGAATAAGTTAATGATATTAGAAACAAAACGCATCATGAATTTTGGTACACTACATCCGAGGGTGTTAAATCTGGACATTAATTGGAATGTGGGGTAAGAAATACAGTATATTTTTCATTGTCAGCAGTTTTAAAAGTTTCACAAATTTTCACGTTAGGGAATACTATTGAATGTTTTCCAAAAATAGGTTATTGGTAATTCTAAAAAAGATGCATTTCAAGCAATATGTGTAATGTTATTTAAAGAATATGTGCAATGTAATTTTAAATATTTATATCTCCTTATTTAAAGAAAATGGGAACTGATTAGTTAATTAATTGGTTAATGGGTTTATGATGCAATTAGTAATGTATAAAATATGTGCTATGTGGTGTGTTAATTATTCCTTGAAGGCGTAAGCCATGGTACTGAATGCACCAGTAAAGAAGTTATTTCACTGATCTACAATTTATTGCATTTGTCAAGTATGCCTAAAACATGGTACCAGGCAGTCACACCCTGAGCACATTTTATTGTACAGCCACTTGTAATCGCAGATTTCATGACTGGGTGCGAATGTAAACATATATGAAAAGTCACTGTTTCGATACTATATTATTGAATACTGAAGGAACTGACTGGTCCTCCCTGCTTCTCAGCTGGGTCTCCCACTACTTTTTTGCCTTTGTGGCTCTAAACTCTCACTTCACTACCCCTTGTCCCAAGTGTTCTCTGCATCCAGCTGCTTCACTCAACAAGAAGGTACATTGAATTCTTGTATTATCTTAACTGTTATGATTGATTTCATTTTGATTCAACATTGTACTACAAGAATACAACTAAGATGTCACTGTGTTTAACTCTGGCTAAGTGTTGTTTCTTTTGCTGTTAATGTACATATATCAGCATGTTTCTACTGACATTTTACTCTAGGTTTCAGCAATAGCAGCTAAATGTTGCCTTTTTGCTGTTAAAGTGTAGCAATTGTATAAGCAGGTGTCTACTGGCTGTTAGTTTCACTGAATCCTACTGTAAAACAATCAATTTATTTTACTGTTTGTACTGCAGTTACATCAAGTAAGTCTGTTGCCATCTGGCTAAGTGTTTGTTATTTTGTTTTCCCCCTGCTAATCTGTAGTGCATATGTTTATGTTATGAATATATACAATTCTGTCCCTCCTACTGAAGGCTTCTATTGTAATACCTGATTTTATGTTTGCATGAACACAGTTACTGGATATTGTAGGCAGCTGTTAATCCATGAGAGTTCCTATTTGTGAAGAGGTTTGTCATTGACTAAGGCTGCTGCTTCTTTGTTTCATATATGCTACACACTCTGGCTGGCTGCCTTTGTCCAAGTGCTTAAATAGCAGATTTACAGACTGTATGCTGTATAGCAAAGTGTGAACTAACAGATAGGCGTGCTACCTAACATCTGTAAACCTACATTTCAGTAACCCTACATTTGCATGCAAACACATCTCTTGTTAGCTTATTCTTTCTTTCTCTCCTTCTGTACTGTGGAAGCCACCATTTTGTTCTTAGTAATCACAAACGTGCATACCTACAAATATCTCCAGTAAGTTTTCTTATTGTCCTGTTTAAAGGCTAGAAAGGTGAAATGCGCAACTGTGAAATATATTGCAGTACTCTTGTTTGCCAAACATTACTTAATGTGGATGAATACAGACAAATAGTAGTGTACCTATCCAGTTCAACCATCAAGACATCCTTATTAACTTTCTCTCTCTCTCTCTCTCTCTCTCTCCCAGTGGAACAACCCACTACCTAAAGAACCTGTACAGCTGAAGTTCACTTGCAGTTCCAAGAGTTCACAAGGGAAAAATACACTGAGTCATGCACTAGTGTTTTCTGTTTATAGTATTGAATCTGATGGAAGGATATCCCTACCCTACCCTTACAGACCTTTTACTGCTGAAGGTGAAGCTACAGTAACACTGCAGCATATTTTACTCTTATCAATGTAACAGATCCCTGGAAAAGACATTGAAAAGCTCATAACTATAAAATTAGATGCTGTGACTCAGGTCAAGTTTTTAGAGTTTAGTCACCTTGTCGTTGTATTCAGAAACATTCTACCTCACTGATTGTTTATAGTGGTAAACCATCTGTGGGGTTTCTTCTCACACCGTTCGATTCGCTCACTCCGCTCCTCTGCCCTTTCACCATATCCCACCCTCTCCCAGCACCTCTACTCTTATCCTAAGCAAACCACTCCCCCTCATTCCTCTGATCCAATTATATACAACTCTACTTTGTCCACACCCACATTTTATTCACACTTTACCTACTTTTATTTAACCAAACTTATCTGTTTCCCCTTAAATCCATAAGCTTGAATTAATTCTCATACCCCCACAATAATTCTTTGCATCTTACTCTATTTTACCATCACAATACTATCACCACCTCAAACTGTCTTACATTAACTCCAGGCTTACCACCTTCTCTTCTTTTATACACAAACTAACATTGTGCCATAATTGTACTACTGACCAGTCACATCTCCCCCACCCCTCCCTTATCACAAACCACAAGGCAAAACATCTAACCACGTTGTCAAAGCTCACCTTGAAGTGAGAACATTTCCAACCTTAGCTTCAGCTGCACACATCACAAGATAACAAAATCTCTGTTTATACCTGATATTACATTCTAACACAAATACCACTTTTACTATTGTTAAATCCACTATCACAGTTGACATGCTCCTCCTAACCTGCCTAGCATCTTTACTCTTAATTCTCAACCTCGCTACAGCTATATCCTCGCTTACCCCCACACATCATTACACATCAACAACCTCCTCCAAACATCACCCCAAGTAACACAGCTTCTCACATATCTCCTCTCAGCTTTTGCCCTATACCCTCCCATATTATTCAAGACACAAATTGGCCTCCTCACCTCCTACAAAACCACATTTGACACCAGTATCATCACCTAGGAATAAAAAAAACACTTCCCATGGTACTCTTTCCTCATTACCTACCAACACAAATGTGGAGACATGCATCCTAACCCTGGGCCACCCTCTAATCCTAACCAAAAGAGTAACCTCAAAATTTTAAACATACTTACGCTGAACCTTAGAAGTATATGTAATAAAATAGCCCCACTGCAGGCCTGGATTTATCAAAATAAACCTGACATACTAGCCCTTACAGAAACATGGCTATACCCCGGTGTAAAAGACTCAGAAATAATACCTCCAAACTTTGCAATAACCAGAAGAGATGGATCTAAAAAAAGGGGGGGAGGGATAGCATTTCTATATCCCTCTACACTCAACATCATACCCTACACACCAGTAATATACCCATCTTTTCTAATGCTGAGGTACTGATCTCCTTTTTGAACCTCAATATATCAAAAAGAATTTGCATAATAGTAATATATATCCCACCAGGTAACAATATACCAGTGTTGGAAAATATTTTATCCTGGATATCCCAAACAATAGACCTTGAAAGAGTAATCTTAGGGGATGTAAATATAGATTGGAAAACCATAGCTTCCGACTCCCCCACAAATAGTATAAATCTGTATGTTTTTTCTCAGCTTATCAATGCTCCAAAAATTACCCCTCTTCCAGTACACTGTCTAACTCCCTGAGCAATCATCTACCAGCTTATTCCCTTAGTACAAACTCCCAACAACTAAGAGTACACACTATAATATCAATTAGGAACTCAACTAATTTTTGTCAGCATAAATTCAACAATCTCCTACAGGAAATAGACTGGACACCCCTTAGTAACACCTTCCTTCACATACTTAATACACGAGCTCCCATTCCTATGAAAAGAATCAAAATGAACTCGGCACCATGGCTCTCTAAGGAATGTAAACACCTGATGAAGCACCATGGCTCTCTAAGGAATGTAAACACCTGATGAAGCAAAGGGACATAGCCTGGTCAACCCGGAAACAAAACAAAAATGAACAAAATCATGTTAATTTCAAAACACTACTTAAAGTGACAAAACTAAACAGAGGTAAGAAGTCATATTATTCCCAGCTTCAACTCCAGCATAAAATCAACCCCAGTAAATTTTTGCATTCCATGTCTTCTCTACTTAACCCTGGAAGAAACTGATAGTGCACCCTATCACCAGATACCCCTTCATCACAAATAGCTGAAAACTTTAACAAGTAATTCATAAAATCAATTTCGGACCTATTAACTAATGCCCCCAATGCTGGATCCCCCCCCCCCTTCAACCTATCCAGACACCAACCCCAGGCCAATCAACTACTTCTAAACCTGTCATAATTAAACCCCCTACTCAACAAAATGTCATACAAACCCCATTCTCATTTCAGCCTATACCATCTGACACCATTAAGAAACTGCTACAAAAACTAAAACTCTGCTCTACCTCACCTGATAATCCCCCCCACTACCTCATACTGGCCGCTAACTCAGTCGCCTACCCAATCAGTGTCCTTATAAATAGGTCTTTATGTGAATCAGACGTGCTTACCATATGGAAACAATCTCACATCATCCCCATCCACAAAGGAGGCAACTCTTTTCATCCATCCATTTTATGTCCTATATCCATCTCGTCACCCATATCCAAAATTCTTGAGACAGGTATTCATCAGCAGGTGATGCACTATCTATTGCAAAACAACCTTTTAACCAAAACCCAACATGCCTTCCAACCTAGCCACAGCACAACTACAGCCCTATTATCTTTTACAGACACTGTGAACAAGGACAGAGATGCAGAATGCTATACAGCCTCAGTATTCCTTGATCTCTCCAAGGCCTTTGACACCGTCTCAGCCCTTACTTTTGAACACACTGTCTAACCTAGGCTTCTCACAAAAATGGTTCCAGAGCTACCTCAAGGATTGTAAACAAGCAGTAAAATGGTCCAATGAACTCTCACCCTTTCTGCACAACCCTATTGGAGTCCCCAAGGCTCCATCCTAGGACCCCTACTCTTCAATATTTTCAGAAATAACCTTCACACTGCCTCTCATCCGGGGACCCTCATTCAGTACGCTGATGATTCCACCATAATCTGCACTGCTCAATCAGTACCAGAACTACTTTCAAAAAGTCAACAGTCCTTTTCTGCAGTAGAATCCTGGCTAAGAAATGCCTAACTCTTTTTTAATCCAAAGAAGACAAAACTAGTACTCTTTCATCCCAAAAACACCTCCCTGTCACTGATCATTTCAACATTCTTGCATCTGACAACACTGTCATAGAAATAAGTGCAGGAAACCAAACCTCTAGGTGTTATCATTGACAAACTTTCATTTGAACCCCATATACAGCAAAATATAAAGAAAACTCATCAAAAACTGGGACTCTTATAGAAACAAACATTTCTTTACCACAGCAACCAAAACTACCCTTGCAAAAACATTTTTACTTCCCTCTCTTATTTATGGTGCCCGTCTTAACTAACTTAGAAAATTCTACCCTAAGCAAGTTGGAACAGTGCTACAACAAAGTTGCAAAGTTTGCCACAAACTCTAAATATCACACACACCACTGTAAACCACTTCTAGAATTAAACTGGCTTCAACTCCCTAACCAACATGCCTTTATTCAGCTACCCACCTTGCACAACCTTATTTTCAAGCCTACTGCCTGACCTGCACTAGCCAATCTAGTCACACCTTACATACCAAATCAATCCCTACAATCAGAAGACAAAAATCTCTTAGCCATCTCAAAACCCACAAGAAAACTTGTTCATTCGCTGTATTCATACTCTTTCTCTATATTTTGGAATTCACTACCTCTAGCTACCAGGTCTATGCTTGGCCTAACCCATTTCAAAGCCTCTTTAAAAAATCATCTCAAAAATACATGGCTCTGCTCCTCCATAAAACCTGCGTAATACTCAGGTCTTCCTCTTTCTGTCACATTTCAATCCCTCACAGACTGCAACATCCTAAGGCTCTTCTAACTCCTTCTCCGCTTCTATACCATATCCTTAAGCTGCTGTTCAGGCTTTATTGCTTCTATTCTTCTTAACTCCCTCTCTCTGTCTGCATCACTAACGTTCTGGCTGCTATTTTCCTAACTGAAACTAACAGTACATGTAAAATAGAATGTTATAGTCAATGTCACACATTGCACTACCTACGTACTATTTTTTGGACACTGCCTACATCATGTATGGTGAGAGTGACTATTGTCTGTAATGTTTTAACTGTATAGAGTTGTCTAGATGTATACTATTATATTGCAACATCTTGTAGCAGTTTGTTCTTTCAACTTATTTTTTGTATAGCATTTCTAATGCAATTTTTATTGTATTGGATTATATTGTATTTGGAGCATTTCTCCCTGGGGCTCTGCTGAAAATGGGTTCTGTAGACCCAGTCAGACCACCCCAGTAAACAAATGTCAAATAAATATTTTCCTTTCCTAGATGCATTAATCAAGCCACGATGGTGCATACCATAACCTTGCTCTGATGTTGACCACCCAGGCTCAGTGTAGTGACTCATTGATGAAGTGTGCAGACTCACTTTCATTCAACCATTCCAAAGCTAACTTTATGACAATTCAACCATTGCAGATGCATCCCTTCACAAGTTCCTCTTGCTCCTCAGTACCACAATCTGAATTAGTATGTCTAAGTAACAATGGTGTGAGGGTACAGGAGCAAATCTTCCCTTCTAAAAGCATTTTATTAGTGTTACAAAAACTTTCAATTTTTGCTGCATTACTTAGGTACTACTTTTTGTGTTTGCATTTACAGCATGACAGATGTGTTTAGCAAGTTATGTGATGCATTACCGTGACATTATTCTATATGAATATTAATATATATCATCATATACTTCTCTTCCTTTACCATAGAACTATGCTGTAAAGCAGAATTATGTTCATAGTTAGGTCTCAGTAAAGGAATAAATTTAGATTTAGTAGTTCATTATTATATTCACATAGATGCCTAACTTTAAATTCCTTATTAGACATTGTTAAATTGCTTTCTTTTAGTATATTTAAAGGGGGGCATTGATCTTGTCTGTTCCTCTAGTTTTGTTAATACTGCTGGAGGTATAAACTGTCATTATGAAATAATAACTCAGTGTAGTGATTGTCAAAGCATATTGAACAATAACACCAGTTGAAATTGGGTGACCATCAAGGTAAAAAAGTATCAGAAAAAAATATTGATCCCCACAGTACACATTTGCCCACCACTCACATGACAGATTAATCATTTATCATTCTTAATCTTGTATCTGAATATTTCATCCTATTTAGAGTCTAGATGTAAATTAAGTTATTGTGCAAACCCTACTTTAATAATACAGGTAATTTTACAGCCTTGGCATACTTCAGAAATTGCTTATCTATAGTATTTCAACAAACACCGCTTAAATAGTTGTGAATAATATGGTTAAAGGGAGGGTCTGTACATCATAAGCTCATGCTGATGGGCATGCAGACTTCCATTATTTTACCAAGTATTAAGATGACATTAATATAATTAGTATAGCTAGATGTATCCTCACAGTCACCACTTCTCTTAAAAGGAGGAAGCTAAATGAGGTACCTCCATAACCCCAGGATACTGCCTCTCTCTGAAGTAATTTTGTAATCAGTTGATCAGATGAGTATACTAAAATTCACCAACTCAGAATGCAGTCTGGATTCAAAAACAGTTTAACCCAGGTAAATAACATTTAATTTGCATTCTACAAATCTAGACTTTTTTTCATTAAATATTAACCTTTCTATTGTGTCAGAAAGCCTGATGACACATTTGGCACTTCCAAACATTATAGCACTGGGATTAGCTTCCCTTGATATAGTCATATAACATCTTGGTTTTCCTCATATAAAACACACAGTACAGTTGTGTACACTTACCATAAATATAGATGTCCGAGTGTATTCACTGTTGCAGTCATCAGACTTGGGTTATCTGCCTGCAGGTAGCCCTCAGTAGGCCCGAATACCAGAGACTTAGTATTTCTGCATCGGATGCTGTCTCTCAAAGACTGACGTCAGGTCTTCAGGGGTATAAAAACAGGTAGCCAATGCCATTACATCAGTTTTTCTTGCCCCGAATGTCAGGAGCCCCCCAGTAGGGAAGCTAAGTTATGGTGGTGGAAAACACCACCAGTAAAAAGTAAATACCAATACCCCTGAAAATGGGGGGGGGGGAGTAGTAAAAGGCATAGAGAGTTTAGAGAAAGAGAGAGAAAACCAGGGGGCTGGAGGGAGGGAAACCAGGGCTGCAACAGTGAATACACTTGAACATCTACATTTATGGTAAGTGTACACAACTGTACTATGTTCTTCGTGTTTACTGTTGCAGTCATCACACTTGGGTAGATTCCAAAAGCTGAAGAAGGGTGGAGGCAGTCAAGAGGAGTTAGGGCTGGCTAGTGTCTTGCAGGACTGCTGTTGCAAAACCTGCCCTAGATATGGAAAACACAGGCAGGTGGTAATGCTTGGTGAAGGTGTGTACAGATCTCCAGGTAGCAGCTTCCAGGATGTCCCTGGTAGGGACTCCCCTGAGGAATGTTGTAGAGGTAGAAGTTGCCCTAGTGGAATTTGTTCTGACCCCCTGAGTGGTTGGCCTCCCATGGTGCTTGTAGCAGAAATGGATGCAATGTGCTAGCCATTTGGAAATTGTTTGCTTTGAAATGGCCTTGCCCTCTACCCCTGTTGCAAAGCTGACTAGTAACTGGTCAGATTTTCTGAAGGGCTTAATTCTATCAAGGTAGAATCTGAGCTGTCTGTGCACATCCAAGGAGTGCAGGATCCTTTCCCCTTTATTCTGAGAATTAGGGAAGAAGATAGGCAAATGGATAGATTGGTTGAGAGCCACACTGGACACCATTTTAGGCATAAAGGAAGGATGAGTCCTGAGGGATCCCTGTCAGCATGGAAAATAATGAAAGGTTCCACAGCCATACGTGCTTGTAGCTCTGACACTCTTCTAGCTGAAGCAATGGCCAGAAGCAAGGCTGTCTTCCAAGAGAGGAATTTTAACTCTGCTGATGCTGCAGGCTCAAGAAGGGGTAGTGTGAGCTTTTCCAGTACAAAGTTAAGGCCCCAAGCAGGCGTGGGTGCTCTCATTGGTGGCCTTAAGTTGTTTGCCCCTCTCAGGAACTGTTTGATAAGAGGGTGTGAGAAGAGAGGCGGCTCAGTGTTGTAATGAGCCGAAATGGCAGAGGCATGGATCTTAATGGAGGAGAAGGATAGGCCTCTGTGGAGTAGATCTGCTAAGTAATCCAGGATTAGAGACAGGGAGGGCAGAGTTATGTCCTCTCCTTTGGATTGGATCCAGGAGCAGTACCTTTTCCACTTATCAGCATAGGATTTCCTTGTACTGGGTCTTCTGGCTTCAAGGATGATGTCCAGCACCTGCTTGCTTAGGCTGGTTACTGGGGAAGAATCCAAGGAATAAGCTAGGCTGCAAAATTTAGGGTTTGCAGTTGGGGATGCAAGATCAGTCCCCCCTGCTGAGAGAGCAGGGTTGGGTTCTGGTGTAGGTGCCGGGGTGGCACCGGTGACCGGCTTCGCAGGAGTGGGTACCAATGTTGGCTTGGCCAGTCCAGGGCAATCAGAATTGTTCTTGGTCTGTCCTGTCTCATCTTAAGCAATACTCTTGAGAGGAGGGGCAGATGGGGAAATGCATAGATTAAGAGATTTACCCACTGGAAGGATAGGGCATCCACTTTCCAGGCCCTGCTGTGAGGTGCCCTGGTACAGAATCTTCTGAGGTGGTGATTGCAGGGGGAGGCAAAGAGATCCACCTCTGGGGTCCCACATTTCTGAATCAGAAGGTTGAAGGTGCGTGGCTCTAGTTACCACTCGTGTGGGTCTACAAGATTTCTGCTTACATTGTCTGCCAGTGAATGTTTGCCTGGCAGGAATTGAGCTTGCAGATGTACCTGCATGTCCAAGGCCATGTTCCACAGGGCTATGGCTAGACTGCGGCGTGGGTAAGAGTGGGTCCCCCCCCCCGCTTGTTGATGTACCACATAACTGTGGTGTTGTCTGTTTTTATTAGCAGATGTCCTGGTGAGATTAGGGATCTGAAAGCTGTCAAAGCATGCTGCACAGCTAGCATCTCTTTCTGGTTGATATGCAGATGCATTTGACTTGGGCTCCAGTGGCCCTGAATGCACTTACTGTCCATGTGTGCCCCCCAGGCATAGTCTGATGCATCTGTGGTTAAGTTCTGGGCAGCATGAGGTTGGGTAAAGGGCAGTCCCTTGTGGTTGCATGCTGCTGCCCACCAAAGAAACTCTGTCCTTAGACAGGGTATTATGAGAATGACAGTTTCCAGGTCCTGAGAATGTTGGCAACAAAGACTTTTTAAGTACCACTGAAATTTCCTCATATCCAGTCTGGCATATGGAATTAGTAGGATGCATGAGGCCATGAACCCTAGGGCCTGCAGGATTTTCCTTGCAGATAGCTGGGTTCTGGTTGCCATTTGAGTAAAATAGCCTGTTGGACAAGCTTGTTTTTCTGGAGTAAGGAATGCCATCTGGGATGGTGTGTCCAAGTTTGCTCCCAAGAATACAATCTTTTGACTGGGGACTAGTTCCGATTTCTTTTCATTGATGGTGTACCCCAGGGAGGTTAGAAAGTTTTTTAGGAATGTCAGGTGCTGCAACAGCATTTCCTGACTGTCTTCCTGAATCAGGTAGTCGTCCAAGTATGGGTAAATTTGAATATTTCTCTGTCTGCAGTAAGCAAGGGCTGGAGCCAGGCATTTTGTGAATACTCTGGGAGCAGTGGATAAGCCAAAGGGAAATGCAGAGAATTGATAATGTATAGATCCTGCCCTGAAGAGTAGATATTTTCTGCATGACTCCCTTTATAGGGATGTGCAGATAGGCTTCTTTATGTCTAGGGTGACTAACCAGGCATCTTTGGCTAGCATAGGTAGAAGCTGCTGCAGGGTGAGCATTTTGAATTTTGGTACCACCAGAAGGTGTTGAGAATTGAAAGAGCTAGGATTGGGTGCCAAGTGCCCTCTTTTCTGGGTACCAGGAAAAGTCTGGAATAGAATCCTTGATCTATTTGTTCCACAGGAACCGGTTGAATTGCCCTTATACAGATTGGACTTGGTTTTGAGCCTCTGCCCACTGGTTTAGAGGGAGGTCTGGGAATCCTTTTGGGGTTGGCAGTGAGTGGAAGTAAAATTTGTACCCTGGGATAAAATGTTGAGGACCCATCAGTTTTTGGTGATGGGAATCCAGTTTTTTGCATGAAGGGCAAGTTTTCCTCCTAGGGGCAAAAGCAGTTGGGCAGGGGAAGGGGGTGAAGTTGAGAAGTCATTGGGAATTCTTTCCATAAAGGGGGTGGTTTAGTACTCCCTGCTTTAGAGGTGGAGGCACTCCATTGCTTAGATCTCTGCATACCTCAAGACTGTAGTCTGGGGGGGGGGGGTCTGTTTCCCCTGGGTCTAGTTTGAGATGGCCTTGTGGGGGCTGGAAAGGACCAATGTTTCGAGGGGCAATGCTTACTGAATCTAGGAGGCTGTACTTGCAAGAATTATTTGACTGTCCACATAGATTTAGCTTTTTCTTCCATCTTTTTAAGTACTACTTCTACTTTGGTGCCAAACAGATTGTCCTTGTTTAAAGGAGCATCTAGTAACTTGAATTTGACATGATCTGGCAAAGTCTGCTCCTTAAGCCAAGCATGCCTTCGCAGTACAGAACCAGTGACTGTGCCCTGCAAGATCCTTCTAGGGCGTCAAAGCCACACTTCAATGTATGCTTGCTGACTTGGCTTGCAGAATGCATAACTTTTGCAATTCTTTATTTTCTGCACAGTCTGTAAAGGTAGCTATATTTTGCTTAACAAGTTCCATAATATGTTGTTGGTACTTCAGCATGTGAAACTGACAATCCAAAGCCCTAATGGCAAGAGTTACAAAGGTATATACTTTCTTACCTCATCTGTCCAAAGCTCTGGAATCCCTGTCCAAAGGTGTGGGATTCTTAGCTGTAGCTGCCTTGATACCCTTAGGCCCCTGGGAAATGACCTATGTGTCTCTTTTTGGATTGAGGATAGTCTTGGCATTCCCAGTGGAAATGCTCTCAAGGTACGTAAGGTTTCACCAAAAGAAAAATCCTCTGGAGGAGAGGTAGAGGCAATGGATTCCTCTGCATCAGAATCCTCATAAGCAGATAAGGGCATGTCTTCATAATCAGAAACCTCAGAGTCATCAAACCTGGTCTGTTGAAGCTTCAGGGGATTGGTCCCTTTTTCTCTTAGCAGGGGAAGGCTGACTTCCCCTAATCAGCATAATAAAGTCTTCTGCCATTCTAAGCATTTTATTTTGTGGCCAAGGAGCAGGTGCATGTGATTTGATCGTCTGTTTTCTAGGCGTAGCGTGTACTCTTGGTCTTAGAAACTCGGTAGTTTTAGACAGAACTGAAGTAATCGGTTTGTGTCTAACATCGGTAGTACAAAGAATTCCTCAGAAGTCGGTACCTGCTCAGCGGCTCCAGACCCATCCAAGGTAGAGACATCTGCTGGTTCCATAGTCGAAGAAGAGTCTCGCAGTATACCGGACTCCGAACGGGTCTGGGTAGAGGCCTGCAAAACCACTGAAGCGGCCATCAGGGGCTATGGAATTGCCTCACTAAGTACCGGCAAACTGACGACTAGCTTAACGGAAGCATCGTCAGCAGCTTTGAACCTGTGCAGTCTGTCTTTGCCTTTATCCTTACTTTTTTTTTGGAATATTGGTAGCCAGATGGCTTACCAAAGCCATTTCGGAATACGGAGATCCCGAACGAAATTATTTAGCAACAATAAGGGCCCGATGACAAATGGTTCAGGCACCGAACAAGGCACAAAACCAACAGTGAGGTAACTTCATGGTCTGGGTCTAGACAGGTGATGCAGTAAGAATGAAAATCTTGGTGTGGTATTTGCTTTCTACAGGCAAGACAATTAACTTTTCTGACATCGGTTAGAGCAAGAAACAAGGATCCCCAATGGGGTACTTAGCTTTAGGAGACTTCAGGATGATTCAATTTGTAAATGAAAACTCAGGTAGCGGCTGACCGGCACTTGCGAACTGCTTCTGCTTTGGGCTACTCGGCAAGAAAGACTGATGTAATAGCATCAGCTGTCTGTTTTTATACCCCTCCGACCTGACGTCAGTCCTGGAACGACAGCATCCGATGCAGAAATACTAAGTCTCTGGTATTTGGGCCGACTGAGGGCTACTTGCAGGCAGATAACCCAAGTGTGATGACTGCAACAGTGAAACACAATAAACATCAGGCAGTTTCCTCATAGCTTCATTATCAAATGCTGAATCCTATAAAATAAACACGATGCCTGTCAGATAGGAAAGTGACATTGTACAAGTAGAGAGCGCCTTGAAGCTTTCTTATACTGCTGCAGTATTTATTTAAAACTTTTTTCATATTGGTTCGTATAATCACTTAGTTAATTGATGAAACTATTTAACTCGTATTCACCAAGACCAAGTGTGGGCTGCAGACATGCCATGTAGTGATGAAGATTTTTTTTTTACAGTTTTAGAAGAAATGTGATTTTTTATTTGGATAGTGGGAATTTTTCTGTCCGTCTTATATATTAAATTTGTTAGAGCTTTTAGTCTTTGAAAATGTAATAGTTATGCATTCAGAGAAAGACAATAGGCTTCATACACATTTTATTTTGGTTATACACAGTGATTTTATACAGACAGATGAAAGAAAAACAAGCACATGGGGGTACTTGTCACATAGGAGATTATGAATGGTAACCAATCACAACAAGTTGTTAATGCGATAATGTGTTTGAGAATAAATTTAAGAAATTTGTTTTTGGATGAATTTCTTAAATTAATTTCTCAAACATGTTAACAAGTGGTTTTGATCATTTACTATAATTCTTTATAATACACGGCACTTTTGCTGCCCTGATTTACTACAAGTCAGAGAAAAAAATGATAGGAACATGACATATAACATGCTTTGCATTGCTACAAATATAGTAACCGAACGATAAGTGAGAGTTGTACAGAGGGTGCTTTGTTTCTTCATGCTGACAGTAGTACATGCTTAACCATCTCCCACAAGGCTTTGAAAACTGATACATTTTGTACACGTTTTTGTTACAGGTAGCACATGGAGGACATAAAGCTCCATACACTACACAGTTATGATCAAGTCTTCAATCATAAAGAGCTTTGTGTGTTCTCCATATGGATGCAGAGAGCCACTTTTCCAGTTTCACTCTCAAAATGAATTTCTTGGCATCCATATATTGAATACATAATAAGCTGGCCATCTGGAGACCTGATAATAATAATTCCCTATATTATGCAGGTGAGGTATAATGTTATAACCCTCTAGGGGATAAATTAAGGAGGGAAGATAGCTATCCCTGGTTTGACATGGAAGGCAGAGTGCTATGAAAACACAAAAATAAAAAGTTTAAATATTTTTTTTTTTTTTTTTTTTTTAACAAAAATGGAAAAACGGTACTTGATTAAATGTATAGAAATGTAAAAACTCCTTGTAAACAAAGAAAACAAACAAAAAATATATTGAAAGGAGTCATTTAAAAGATTTAGAATCAGTGGTTAGGAGGCAGAAACAAAAGATATTGTAATAAGAAACCAATCCAATATTCTTCATGAACTGAATAAATGTTTCAACATGTTAGTGAAACAGAATGGAAGGCACAAACTGAACTATTTTTATACTCCACTATTAAGGAAGTGGAGTTTAATAGAGTTGATTTATGCTACTTGAATTTAAATTAGGAATAAAACATCTAGTTTAGCCTTGTACAAATTATTGTTGATACCACAATTCTGACCAAAAAGAAGTTCCAATAAAAATGAAAAAATGTTAATATCTGTATGTTACAATGAAGAGCCAGTCAAAAATAACTAATAGCCTTTTTGTCTCTCTTGCCTATAAATTATTGAATAACCAAAAACATACTCAGAGGATAAGAGGCTACAAATACCTTTTCAAACTATTTTATGTTTTCTAGGAAAATCATTCAACTCAAACAGCCAAATGTATTTTGATAAACTGGATCTACAAAGTAAATGACAATCCTGAATTTGTAAGATGGCTGTTTACAGAACTGTCAAAGGCATTTGACACAATCATAGTGAGGTCTTGGCATCCCCGAAAAAAAACTTGGAGATGAATCTGGATCTGTACAATGCATTGAGTTTTTATCTTTAGCTGTTGTATGAAATCTGACTCAAGTATTTCATCTTTATGATGGTCATAGTTGTTGCCTCATTCTTGGCCACATGCTATTTCAAATAATTACAAACACTTTAGCAGATATACAACACCAAACAAAGGTTCACCGGTAACTATTAGGCTAGCTGCCCTGTAGGCCATTTTAAGCCTAACCAGTTTCCCTTTTTATGCTTGAATTAACCTATCCCATTTGGTGTTAGACTGGCCATACCCATCCCTTGTCAATAATTACATATTAGCCCTAGTGATAAGAACTAAGACCATACCATAGATAATCTGAGCAGACCCATGCATGGGAAAACACATTTAGGAGCTGCCTATGTCAATTGATAGCAAAGATGGTGGCCCTGGAGTAAATTTTCTGTTTCCTGTCCACAGATCCAAGTTGTACTTAAATATGGACAGGGATGAGCTTTTGTTTTACACAAAAAGGCAGTATGTTCCAGAGCAGCAGACAGTATCCTCTGTGAGATAAACCTTTCCCTCCAAACTGTTCTGCTCATGTTGCAGAAGAGATTTAGATCCCAGTACAATATATTTTGACTTGCTGATGTGCAGTAAAGAAGATGCTGTGTATGCCATAAACAGGTCATCTCTTAGCAGTCTGTAGGATATAGAGTATAGTGACAAGGCTTTGAGTCGGTCCATGTAGGATATATTTCTTAGACCCTGTATCCTTTTACTACGGTATCTCTGTGGGTATTCCATCTGTGGCATGTATCTGGATAGATACTTATAAAAGGAGGCATTATACTCAATGATTGTTCTAATGACTGTTGAGCAAAGGGGCAAAATTACATCATTAGTTCTAGACACAATCTGTATAGAAGGACTTTCTTACCAAATGGACACATGCTGGTAGAAAATTAGGTCACTGTCCACATAAGTTCCCATATCCTGAATGAGTGGGTCAACTTATAGGGGCATAGTGTCAATGTGGCAGTTCCCCAAGATAGTTGAATTCCCAAAGGACACAACACCACATTTTTTGGCAGTTAGTTTCGGTTCATTGTTTTGGCACCAGTTATTTGTGTCAAACCTTTCTGCAGGATGGCTAGATCATTTGGGGATTCAATGACTGCTCCTAAATTTTCATAATCAGTCAGATCACTTTCATATTGGTTTTTACTTCAGAGAAGTAGATGTCAAACAGGAGAGGTCTCATCACAGAACTTTGTATATCTCCACTAGTGTTTAATTTCTTTATGGAGGTAACTTCTCCTATTTTGATTCCCTGCATCCTATCTTTGAGCCAGTTGCAATCTAATGGGTGACATAAAAATTTATTCAAAGTTTATTTAGCTTTTTTTACTTTGCCTGAGTGGTGGATTGTGTCAAAGACGTTGTCCATGTCAAGGTATGTAGTGTGTGTTTTATTTTAGCTTTATCTATTGTTTTGGCAATCTTTGCAAAAAAAAAAATCCATGATGTTGAGTAAGCATGACCTGCCTTTGACAAATACAAAATGAGATGTGCCCAGTGTTTGTATTTTCCCTACATCCTTGTGCATTAGTTCCCTGACAGATCTTTCCATGGTTTTGCATTATTAGGCAGGTCAGACTTACGGGTTTGTAATTTCTTGGGTCTGTGGATGGTCCTCCCTTATGCATGGGGGAATGATTGTAGGTGTTCTCCATTCATTTGGTACAAAACATGTATGGAGGTTGAGACTGAACGGTATAGTTAGAGGGGTGGCTAAATCATACTTCATATTTAAGATGCATCCAGGGATATTGTCAGGACCCATCGATGCAGTATTTTTAGATTTTGATAGCAGTTTTAAGACTTTGCTTTGTGAGACAGATGGAGGCAAGCTAGTTTCAGGTATATCTCGAGGGACAGATGGACAGGAGAGAGGGGTATAGTTATAGCTGAACTTATCAGCTAGTAGGTTAGCTGTAATTTTCACTCTCACTGTAGGTAACATTGTGCACAATCAGCTTAGAACATTGCTGCATTATGCTTCTGAGATTACAAGCATAACTAAAAAATGCCCTGCGATTGTCTTTGGCTTGCGTAGCTATTTTAGCCTTAGACTTGGCTTTTGGTGGATTTTATTAATATCCTGATTTATTTTACTGATGAGAGCTCCAGCATTCTGGGGATTGCTGCTCTTATTTTTGGTCAAAATTATCTTCCTTTTACTGTAAAGCATGTTGATGTTATGGTTTCACCATGTGAGTTTGTTCTGGGGTTTGCCCTGCACTTGTTACTAGAGTACATAGCTGCATAGATGCAGCTGTTTACATGCTGATATAGTGTGGTGTTAACTGGGCTGCTGGGATTTCAAACATGCCAATGTATTACATAGGCGTAGGTAGTTTGCCTTAATGAAATTTCTAAAGGTACCTTGGGTAGAAAATGTGATGCTATGATAAAGTACCATCTGTGCCAGAGAAAGAAGGGCAGTACATGTGTACATATGCCAGCATAGCTAGCTGGAGGTTTGTAAATAATCTTATGTTATTTGACTATCACAATGATTTGTACAGATGTTTGAGTTAAAAATATATTTGTTAAGTTACTTGTGTTAAAAATGCATCGACAGTAGGTACTGCTGGACAGAAAGAATATATGCATGTATATTAGGTTGTATTGTTGTAACTGATGAAATATGTATGTTTACCAGAGAACCCTGGAAGGATGGAACATTTCAAATTGTGTTATAGCTTTCAGATGCTGCCACAGTTCTTAGCAAAGTTTTGTGTGTGCATTGTAGCAGAGTCAGGTGAGCAGATGTGATGTCATCCTCTAACCAGCATCTGGTTTCTTTGGAACTCTTGCAGCAGCAGTTTGGAACTGGCAGGAAAGATTTTGGACATGATATGTATCTTGCACATCCACACAGACAGAGAGAGACATCATCTGGCTTTTGCTGTGGTAAGACACTCATCACATATCAGTTTGCCTTACTTTAGCAACTAGTCAGGGCACAGTAATTCTTTAGTCAGTCAGGAGCATTTAGTGAGAATAGTTTAGTATGGTTTTCTGCATCCATGAGAAAACAATCCAACAGTATTATTTTTTATATCTTTGTGGCTAAAACTCTTTTTATTGTAGTCAGTATTCTCCTGTTTTCTGTTGCATTATGTATCATTAAATATTTTAATACTTTTCATTGTGGCTTGTCCTTTAGCAAATACTTTTAACATCTTGAGTACATATGCTTGCTTTAGTGACACTGTGACCGCTCCTGAAAGCCTTGCTGCTTTGGTCACACTATCATTTGTATTAGTATTAATTTTACACAGTATAATTGGGTACCCTTTGTAAGAACCTTAGGGTAGCTGACTCGTGCCAGTGTGATTACCTCAGAGTCTGGGCAGAAAGGGGCGCAGCTAGTAAATCTGTGCCAGCTATTCCCAGGTGTGTGTGTGTGTGTGTGTGTGTGTGTGTGTGTGTGTGTGTGTGTGTGTGTGTGTGTGTGTGTGTGAAACTCAAATATCCAAGTGTGTGTGTCAGCTACTGGGAACAGAAACACAGAGATCCAAACTGGTCAGTGTGGAGTTTTGTGTGGGTCTGGAAAGGGAAGGAAAGTATAGCCCCAGGTCTGGAGTGTGCTCCCTGTGTGCTCCTAAGGGAAATTGTGCTTGGTGCAAGGAGCTGCATTTGAAAATACTGTGTGAATCCATCCTTGCTTTTAGTTACCGTCACTCACTGGAGTCAGTCGTGAGGATTGTCTCTCCTTGATTGCTGGCCTGGAGTAGAGACCCATCACTGAAGACATCACTGGTTTCAATTTTATTTTGAAGTGTTTTATGGTCAGAGCTAACGAGTGACACAGATATGCAAGACATGGTGCAACATGCCCCATATTGGTAAGGGCTAGGTCCAAGATGATGTTCCTCTTAGTCGGTTATCTGAGTAATTTTTTAAAAACATTTGTACTGATAAAGTCCAAGAATCTCTGTTTGCTCACTAGTGGTTGTGCAGATTTCCCATTCTATAGTTGGATAGTTTACATCACCTAGGAAAATTGTATTGGGCTTAATACTGATTGATTCTAGTTCTTGTACATAAACACTGTGGCTTTATTTGTCATAGAGGGATTTCTATAGCTTGCCAATAGATGGTATGGCACCTTTTGAATGGTTATTTGGATATAAAGCAGCTCTCTTGCACCATGCTGCTCTTCCAGTCTTCATGCGAGTCTCTTCTGGATAAAGAGTGAGACACCCGCCACCTTTTTCCTTCTCTTGTACAGTAGCTGGTCTAACTTGTGGAAAGCACTATATCCATGCACAGCCAGAGTACTTTCTGCCATTTTAAATAAAATCTCAGTCACTACACAGATGTCAGTGTCTTTCAGGGTGAGAAGTATATTTGGGTAGTTGAAGTTACCCAGTATAATGGTTTGGAGAGACCTTCATATTCTCCAGTGTTCTCAGGAAAGCCGAGTGGGGTTCCTGAGTTTGGGAGAGTGGTCTGTAGCAGGCTACAAACTGAAAGGCAGTTTTGCCCACTGTTAGTTGCACATGGATGGTCTCCGATGCTTTGTGCAGTGCCACTAACCTGGAGGTGTGGGTATCTTTGATGAATATTGATACTCCCCCCTCCTTTTGTGGTTCGGTCCAAGTTTTGGGGCCGAAAAGCATGGTATGAGGTATAACCTGGGTGCTGGGGTGCTCTCGGGAGCCTTGAACCAGGTTTCTGTTACTGCACAGATATCGATATTCTCCATGCTGAGGAGAGCCTCGAGTGCCTGCATCTTGAGGTTTAGACTTCTGGCATTGAGCAGCATTACCCTTAGTTTATTTTTCCTTGTGTTGTCTATGGAGATGGGTTTGTCTTTTGAGCCTTGCCTAAAAAAGGCACTATGGGGGTGATAAGAGCTTTAGCCAGTATTCGAAAGTGCAGGGATGACAGGTGCAAGCCATCCCTAGTGAAGCAACGTGGCTTGTCGAGCATGTCATCCCAGGCTGACAGACACTGGATCCCCTTTGAATGACACCAGTACTTTAGCCAATTGTTAAAATTGATAATTTTGTCTTTATACTGTGGCATCATTCTTGGTGAGGTTAAGATGCTACTCAAGGTCAGGGTCATACCGGCCTGGGCTACATGATCAGAGAGCTCCTCTAGGTCTTTTTTCATGTAGTCCAGGGAGGTACATCTCAGGTCATTCACACCAGCATGGACAATGATGGAGTCATATTTGTACTTGCTTTGGAGTGACCTGAGTGCTTGTGTTATGTGGCAGATCCTGGCACCCAACAGGCAGCTTACAGTGACCTTCTTGTTCAGCCAGATACTTAAAGGGAGTATAAGCGGGTGTAGTGCTTTAGTTTATTAGTGCTTACTTATAAGATTACTTAATACAATATTAAAACTGACAATGTTCGTATAAGTGTCATGTTACTATTGTCAGTTTGAATATTGTATGTTGTGTCATGTTACTATTGTCAGTTTTAATATTGTATTTAAGTGTCATGTTACTGTCAGTTTTAATATTGTATTAAGGCTGAAAAAAAACAATTCATAAATCATCATCCATTTACCATGCCATTCTTAAAGTTCATAGTAACACCCTGTAATACTCGTGTTGGACATTAAATTGTTTAGCTCAGAAATTATCAGTCTTATTAGTGATCTATTAGTTATACACAATGTGAAATTTATCAGTGGCTTCTGTCTGTGTGTGTGTAGCTTCTCTTACTGTTTTCCAGTTAAAGATACTTTGTGATGAATAAATGTCTTAAAGAAATTTTTTGCTCTGTTTCTTTGTGTATGGTGTATTTTCCCATTGTAGCAGTAACATTTTTATAGAGGACAGGGAAATTGCAGTGGGGTAATGCATAAATCACAGTAAAAAAAGGCTCTTTCTATAGGTATAACTTTTTGAAGGAAACCAAAAATTAGTCAGCAATCTGGGAGGAACGCACACAAATCCATGATGGAAAATAGGCTATAAAGATGGGAAAATAAATTATTATTATTTCAACAGTTTGAAGGCCCCCTCTATTTTCCATTTAAACTTTTACCTCATCATGGTGCACTAAGATGCTAGGGGGAGATCATAGTTAGAATTTCAGTGACTGGAAAGTCATGAAACTTGTATCTTGCATATTCAAGGCCAACAATGGAAAGTTGACCAAGACAATCAAAGCGTTTAAAAAATCAGTTTGCAGGGATCATCCCTGTTCCACCACCATGTGGTGGAATTCTACCCCACATTCTTTTTAACTTATATTCTTGCTGTAAAGGTCAGCACAACTACAAGGGTATAGGCATGCCTATTTTTCAAGGCTGTGCAATTTCAGAGTAAAGGTAAACGTAAGCCTCTGAGGCTCAGTTTCTTGTCCACTTGACATTCCAATGACTCAGATTAGAAATGGAGTCTACTGTGGGACTTCAGGACATGACCCAAACTGAAAGCAGCTACGTATGGGATATGATGCTCCTCAAGAAAGGCTTTTCTCAGGGTATATAAACAACATAGAGCAGAGCAGTGGTTCAGTGTCAAAATTCTGTTGTCAGAGCATGGGATTATGGGTAGCATGAGGCTCCTTATGCTGAATAGTTAAAAGATGTAAGCACTTCACTATTTTCTTCCAGCTACGTATTTAGAATACAAGGAGAAGGGGAATTTTGTGTTTGGGCCTGCAGTGCCAAAGAATGATATACAACTTGTATCTGCAAGTATGGAGGAGCTCATAATGGAGAATGAAACTCTTTTGGACCATATAAATGAGCACTTTGCAGAGACGAGTTCTCAGAATTCATGTCTGATGCACTGGAGAACAGAACGCTATGTGGCTGTAGGTCCTGAGGTAGACAGAAGAGACCAGGAGGGGCATGAATGGGCGTAGTACTTACTGGAGTACATCTTAAACTGGATATTTATTTATTTTTTATTTGTGTTTACTGAGGTAGCACACTGATCAGTACTGACCAATTTCAGGCTCAGACAGGTATATCTCTGTGGAGACTCTCTGCACAGTGAAGTGCAATGTTTTCTGTAACTTCCTGTCAGTTTATATTTTATTTACTGCATGGATATTTAGATTATAAATGGGCTGTGCAGATAATTTTATGTAAAATTAGGGGTTGCAGTATGTCTGCTTGATATGCGCTTCACATTTATCATTCTGTGGTTCTAGGGATGGTGATGTTGGATTCCTTTGAATCACGGCTATACTTTCCTGTTTCTATTAATATGGTGGTAGGAGTGTAAGGGATTTGACGGCTGACTTGACCAAGTAGAAAACTATTGTTCTGCTATTACTGCCTTATTATTTTGTGTATATTATCACTCCTGTTGTCTCTGACATGGACTCCTGCTCTCATGTTTCTTGGGATTTGAACCTATCAGACTGACCATCCTGGCAGCTTGACATGCTGGTGGTGGCCATGCTTAACATGAAGGCTTGTTTGTTGCCATTGGATTAACACGGATATATGTGACTTAACTGAGTTTTGAGAAACTCGAATTTCATATGGTTGAGGCCATATAATCAAGTTTCCAAAAACTTGAAAAAAAAAATCTACATTTTTGCAGGGCGGCAAGCCCCCTTGCACCCCCACACCCCCTCCAAATTATACATACCAACTCTGAGATACATTACAGTGGAGAAAAGGTCAAATTCCCTGATCCTCACTGTATTGTGATCTACACAGAACTGCTTCAAAGGGGAATTTACCCTTTCCCCCACTGTTATTCAGTCTCCGAGTTTTATTTCAAGTTTTTAGAAACTCAGTCATGTGGTCTCAACCACATGAATTTCAAGTTTCTGAAAACTAGATGAAGTCATATAAACCCCATTAACACACATGGCTACAGGCAGGTATATAGCTGCATGGTGATTAATAATACATTACAGAGGCACATGAAAAGCAGTATATAATTTGTATTTCAATGCAACAATTGGCTTTTTGATGTTTTACTTCTGGGGCCTGCTTTCTTGAAATGTTTGGTGAGTGCCCTGTTCATGGTCAGAATTAACTGCTTTGTAACTGCTGTCTGTTACAGCTTCATCCCACTTGGAATAGCATTGACTAGACAGTGCATACAGGAAGAATGTGAACAGGTAACTCTATATGTTGTATATTTTAATACCACATTCTTTCATGTGTACAGTGGAGTCTGACACAGAATAGTGCATATTTTCTCTGCTATAATCTTAACTGATATCAGATAAAATAAATGTTTCACCTTGTTTTGCTGTCCCCTTGCCAAGATTCTAGTAGGTTGGCTTCATGCCACAATGACCTCAGGAGTCAATGCAGTAATTTTATTATATAGTTGTGTGGCAATGTTAGAAGTTAGACAGGGTGCACTTGGATTTCGAAGGTTGACGTAGTGGCCATTTTATAGGAGCTAAAGAAGTTTTGCTGGTGGTAGATATATGTAGGACAAGCTTTTTAACTGCTTTGATGGGTGGATAATTAATGGTGGCAATTTTGACAACTTCAGACTAGTCAAATAGGTCAATGGCAGTCAACATTCTGTCATAGAATATAAATGGATTGGGTCACCATGTTAAGAGGGCACTGTAGTTTCTGCAGTTTTCTATCACTCTCTGAGAACTGATATACCCTCAGGAGAGATGTAGATGTGGCACAGTTCATGAATCTGGAAAGGGTGGGGTATCATGTCACGGTTATCTCATCTTGTAAGATCTGGAGGAGAAGGGAGGAGTTAGTTTTTTTTTTTTTTTTATCTCCAGTGATCGAAGTGATGGTTTCAGTAACAATGGTAAGGCACTTACCAGGGGTTGTACAAGAGTTTGGGGATACCTAAATAAGTCTGCACTTTTATCTATACCCTCATTTTCCTATCATAAAGGGAAAAGCATTACTGGGTTTGATTTTTGGACCATTTGCATGTATGTCTGATCTTTGCTGGGAATTTCAGTATGTTGCTTTCTCAGATGGATTATAGAATAATGAGCAGATGTTAGCTGATCGCTTTTGTGAAGAAAATTAACTTTTCTGTGGAGAGATAGGACTTAATGGAGTTTATCTTACTCTAGGAAAGAGATTAACTACATGAATTATGTGGCCAGAGATGCACCTCTGCAGTATAGGACTCTGCCCATACATGCTTGCCACCAGAAATTACATTTGTCTTATCAAAGCTACCTTTAATATGTCTTTTTTGCCCTTGGCTCCCCAACACTAGTTAGGTTTTCTGTCATCTTTGCGAAGCTTCCGTGTTTCCAAAGTTAGCAGAATAAAGGTACGGAGGACTTTTGAAGTCTGCATGATTATTCTGATGCCCCTCTGCATTTGTTGTGGAATGCATTTAATTGCTTTCCGATAGTTTGAGGGGCTGAATGAACCAGACCTGTAGATGGTGAAATGCTGAATTAAGGGCAGTAGACATCCTCTTGTCACTTCTGTCTCTTTACTGCTACCTTGATGATATGCAATAGCATTTACTTGTGTCTTATCAACAGTTGCTTGCCCTCAAGGTTACATTTATTATTGATGAGATGAAGGGTCTGTGCTGTACAATTCAGCTGCCTGCATTTTTTATTTGAAATGGCTAGGCTTAACATAGTCACCAAAACTGGAAATAACTTTTTTCAGCTATAAGGAAGCTGATTTTCAACAATTGGCTTAAGTATTGGTGTCATTCAAAAGAGATCCAATGCCTGTCAGCCTGGGATGACATGCTCGACAAGCCATGATGCTTCACTAGGGACGGCTTGCACCTGTCACCCCTGGGCTTTTGGATATTGGCAAAGGCTCTTGCCACCACCATAGTGCCTTTTTTAGGCAAGGCTCAAAAGACAAATCCACCTCCATAGGTATCACAAGGGATAAGAAACTAAGAGTAATGCTACTCAATGCCAGAAGTCTAAACCTCAAGATGCATGCACTCGAAACTCTCCTTAGCATGGAGAACATCGATATCTGTGCAGTAACAGAAACCTGGTTCAAGGCTCCGGAGAGCACCCCAGCACTACCAGGTTATACCTCATATCATGCTTTTCGGCCCCAAAACTTGGACTGAACCACAAAAGGAGGGGGAGTATCAATATTCGTCAAAGATACCCACACCTCCAGGTTGGTGGCACAGCACGAAGCATCAGAGACTATCCATGTGCAACTAACAGTGGGTAAAACTGCCTTCCAGTTTATAGCCTGCTACAGACCATCCTCCCAAACCCAGGAACCCCACTTGGCCTTCCTGAGAACACTGGAAAAGATGACGGTCTCTCCAAACACCATTATATTGGCCGACTTCAACTACCCAAACATAGACTAGGAGCATTACTCTAGCTCCAACACCCTAGCCCAAAGGTTCCTAGAATTTATAAACTGAAATGCTATGGAACAACTTGTTACCACTCCCACAAGAGGGGAAAACATACTGGACCTGATCATCACCAACATGGGGGCTCTATGCTCCAGACCAGAAGTGTATCCCTCACTGGTAAGATCAGACCATAAACTAGTCTCTCTGGATATTCACATCCCGACCCCACCCCCTGCCAAGAAAACCACAGTGAAAAACTTCTCTAAAGCAAATTTCACACTCCTCAAAACCGAGGTGGAATCCTTCAAAGCCCCTGGGCCTGTGGAAAATACGGCCCAGACCACAGAATCCTTTATAAACGCATTCTATGAACACCTTCAGGAATGCATGGATCATGCAATCCCAAATAAAACCAAGACCCAATCCTCCAAAGGCAGGCGTCCTGTCTGGTGGACCCCAGCCATAAACAAACTATACAATAGAAGGAGGAAGCTACTACATGACAGAGCAAAATCCCAAAAAGGGAAGGCATCTCTGATCAGTATTAGCAAAAAAACTACGGGCACTCAAAATCGTCTAAGGCCAGCTTCGAGAGAAAAATTGCACAGGACACTAAGGATAATCACAAGGCTTTCTTTAGTTATGTTAGGAACCTGGGTGGGAATTCCCAGATATGCTCAGAATTAGTCCAAAATGACAAAAAATACACCGAACCCACAGACATTGCCAACATCCTAGCTGACAGGTTCAGCGCAAACTTCTCCCCCCCTTCCCCACCAAAAGGGCAAATATCTATCCCAGCAGAGTGCTGCCCAGCTGACATCTCAGATGCGCAGGTAAGAGCCGCCCTCTCTAAAGCAAAAAAACACAGCATCAATGGGACCAGACGGTGTCCTGGGCTGCGTCCTACATGAACTCCAAGAAGAGCTAAACCCAAACATAAAACTACTGTTCAATCTCAGCCTTACTACAGGATATGTACCCAAAGAGTGGCGTACAGCAACAGTGGTCCCTCTCCACAAAGGTGGTGCCTCAATGGATCCTGGAAACTATCGCCCCATAAGCCTGACTAGCTTGGTCTGCAAAGCTATGGAAAGGATCATCATGGACCTCATAAATAAAGGTATTGGGGACCTACAGACACTGGATCCTACCCAATTTGGCTTTGTTAAGGGCAGATCCTGCCTCTTAAACCTGGTCGATTTCTTTGAAACAGTCACCAAGGCCATTGACAAGGGGAAGGTGGTCCACACAGCCTACCTGGACCTCGCAAAAGCCTTCGATACAATGCCCCACTCGGGCATTATAGATAAGCTCACCAGCTTAAATATAAACCCCTATGTCACTAGATGGGTTGCAAACTGGCTCAAGGACAGAACCCGCATGGTTTGAATTGCTGGAGCCATGTCAGATTCCAAACCAGTTACAAGTGGCGTCCCACAACGCTCAGTCCTGGGACCTCTCTTCTTCGGTATATATTTCTAGGAGGTACAGGCCAACACGGAAGGACTGTGACTGACCAAGTTCGCAGATGACTGTAAACTATGCGCCATAATCGACTCTCCAGCCAACACAAGCATCCTACAAAAGGGCCTCATAGAAACAGACAACTGGTGCCAGAGCCATGGCCTCAAGCTAAACGCCAAAAAGTGTATAGTCATCCCCTTTGGCAAAAACAAAGTGCCCACAAATTACCACATAGGTGGTAATCCATTAAGTATGGAAGAAATAATTAGGGACCTGGGGACCCAAGTTGATAGCAATCTCTCATTTGAAAACCACGTGGCCAAAGTGGTTAGGAAAAACATTTTATATAGCCCACCTAATCATGAAGGGATTCACATCTAGATCAGGGGAGGTCATCGTGCCTCTTTACTCATCCCTCATCAGGCCCATAATTGAGTACAATGCCCCTTTTGGGATGTACCTTACCAGACACCTGCAGCAACTGGAAAGACTCCAAAAGTAACTCACCAAGAGGATCAAAGGGCTCAAATAGATGCCATATGCTGCCCGGTTAAAGAAACTCCAGCTCTACTCAGTGGCATACTGCCTGCTCAGAGGCGATCTGTGCCTGACGTATAAAGCCATGTCCAACCCGGAATTAATGGACATGCTGCACCTCAGAAACTACAAATCCCATCGAGCTATGTGCTTGAGAGACTTGAACCTCAGTACTGAAATAAATAGGAGATGCTGGAGGGACAGATTCATAACCCAGAGGCTCCCTTCACTCTGGAATAAAATCCCAGTCCAGGTTAGGCAGAGTCCCTCATGGACTCTCTTCAAGAGGAATCTTGACGAGTGGATGGGAGATCGTAGGTTTACCCCAGGTATCACTTCTGTCACTGTTAGACAGAGGCACAGTATACTAACCTCGAAAAAGGGCATAGCAAAATTAATTTAAAATGGGTGGCGAAAGCCAAACACTCTGGCTAGGCTTATAAATGCCCTAGGGCAGATAGCCTAGTATGAACCTATGAACCTATGATGTGTTCTACTTTATTTTCTGCAGGTTTTTTCCAGCAGCTGCGATTGGTCACAGGTTCAGATCAGTTAGGAGTATTGAGATGTTTTTAGCTGTAGCAATGTTTTCCAAGGTTTATTTTTTTAAAAAGTGTCAATAATTAACTAAGTTTGTTGACCTAAGGTTGTGAAGTTCTTCTCTTATAAAGGATACATCTGCAGGATATAAAGGCCTCTCATCCAAAATCTACTGGTCTCCAATTTCCAGGCATTCAGTGTACTTTGCCTTCTTGATGCATATAGTTTTTACTGTGCTGCTGAAGCTGTAGAAAGACTATATCCATCCTAGGAACTACAAACCCATATTCTTCTTAATGCGGATTACAAAATGTACAGTAAGGGCGTACAGAGGAACTAGGATGATAACTGAACTGATATACCTGGATCATCTAGGAGTTAGGTTAAACAGACTGCCTGGGAATGAAGCCAGTATAGGAGGGGTCCCATGGTCAGAAGTAAACACTTTTGATGGGTTTCAATTCCCCACTTTTCATCAGTATATCTTCTAATAGTACAAGTTCAAACCTTTATACGTGGATTTCCACACTCTAAAGTGCCATTTGAAAAACAGTAGTTTTTAACTGTATGCAGATGAGACTTAGGAAGGTGGAAGAGCTCAGTGATAAAGAAAGTCATATGAGGTTCAATACCTGAAGTTAGAGTTATTGTAAGTTCAATTCGATATCTTCCATTTTTCTCTTTAAATCACAGGATGTGCATTTGTGGAAGTCAAGAGATATTTGTGTTATACCTTAGTACAGAGCAAAATTAACATTGTTCAAAACTCTAAGCAGCAGGTATGATAGAAGTTATACAATAGCTGAAGAGATGCACTAGATCTGGTCTAGAGAGAGATTTAGATTATATTGGAGAATATGTTCAAGGGTTTAAATATTTATTCTAAGATTACAGCCAAAGGAGAGGATTGAGGAGCAGAGCTACATCACCCAATTCCAATCTGAGACTGACAACGTCTTCCATTAAGTAGACTTTCTCCACATATCCATGATGAAAATTTGTGATCACCAATTCAGACCGTTTTTAAAGGGTGCAAGGGAAGTACTCTGCTTGATGGGTATGGGCAGCCTTTTCCAGAAATGTGGAATATATTGGGTTAGGTATGTGGAAGAGTGTTGGATTAACAGTAAGCTAGAGCCCAACTTTGGTCTTACATAGAGGACCAGCTAAAGTTCTGGACTAGTGATCTGTTGGTGGATGAGATTTGAAGGGTAAAAGACAGCATGCTATATGCATGGGAATTGTTCCCTAGTATTATCGGTTAGTGTATGACTAAATGCAGCTGGCTGCAAATTCAGCTTCCTATGACACAGGAGGCCATTTCTCTGAAGAACTCTGATGGATACCCAAAGATGTACTTATGTGGTATTGAAATGGAATTACGTACTATATCTTTCTGTATAGTTTGAGTTCATAAAGAAGTGTTATAGAAACTTTGCAAATCTTTACTGAAATGGCTTCAAAGTCTTGTTGCTGTGGAGAAAACTTGGAACAGACGTGGACAGCATTTAAATATCAACAGACATGCATTAATGAGGTGTAGGGTGTTAATTACTGTGGTTGCCAAGTTTACTATTACTACTTTCTGCTGATCTACCTATAATTGTATATTTTTGGACTCCTGCTTGTCTTACAGGCACTTAGTGGTGTAGTAGTTTTAGATGTCGTCCTACAACTCTTGGTTCTTCTGTCAGTTTTCTGAGAGATGTACCTTCTGTGTAAAGTCTGAATAACCCTCCTATGTCTGTAGTTTTTTTTTTTTTTTGCTGGTTTTCTGGCTTTCTTCCATATCTCAAAGATAATCATTAGGTGAATTGGCAACTGTCTATATTGCCCATAGACATGCATTTGATGCCCAAATTAGTACAAGTGTCTATATTATGTGACAGATTTATACCATGTACAGGACTGCTTCTCTGCCCTTTACTTATTTATTGCTGGGACAGACCATCTTTTCGACACAAAATGCCATCACAGAATGAATGAATAAATGCTTGCCCCATGGTATGCCTTATGTTGTGGCAAGTCAGTGTGGTAGGAGTATATTAACTTATGTGTATCCAAAGATGACATTTCCTTTCAGCTTCATTTCCAAGTGTTCCTGTATTCTTATCCCACCTGCTGGCAATCAGACCTCCAAAGACAACACCAGCTCATTCAGTTCCTGGGCTGAGACAATGTTGTGAAACAATGTCATCAGGGCCGCATTATGGTTTTCCTCTGGTCCTAAGCTCTTCTCTGTAGCCGACATACCTACTTCACAGACATGTGGAACTGCTGTGCCTTCCTCTGTGGATTCATGCAATCCTGCACATGTCCCATTAAAGCTACGATTGGGAAGCAGCTTGGCAAAGCAAACCGTTTGTCCGCAGTCTATGTACTATATGCTGTGCACTTCTCTATCTCGTAAATGCCGACCCCAAAGATTGGATCACCTCCTCCCTCCCCCCAGTATGAGTGACCAGTTGTCGGCTAACTCACTGCAATCCTCACCAGGTCACTGGCTGATCCCGGGTAATTTAGATTTCTGTCAAGGCTTTATCCATCCCATGGAGATGAGCTCCCATCCTCTTTGATTTTGCTCACTTCCTGTTACATGATTTATCCATTTCAAGGTGATTGAGAAGCTAGAGCCTATCCCAACACCCAGTGAGCATAAGGCAAGGGACTCTTCCTGGATGGGAAACAAGACCATCACAGGATGCACATACATACCTACCTGCCACATGTGGCAATTTTGAGTATCCCAAATTTACCTACAACCTACCTTGGGGATAATTAAGAAAAAAAGCACCATCACATGAAAACTAATGAGGACAAAGATGACAAGCAGACTGTAGAGAAGACAGTCTAGCTGGAATCTTGAACCAGAGAACCAAGCAATGTGAAGCAGGCATGATCACTAATGTACTGTTCCAATAAAGGATTTAAATGCAAAAGAAGTGTCGCCAGTCATGAGGGGCAGAAATGCAGGTGGCCACTAAAAAGTCATGACAAAGTCTACCATTTTCAGTTGCTTGAGTGGCTTTAGAATCCTTGTGTCATGTGACACCACAGAAGGCACCTAACAGCAACCTCTGACAAGGAAGGAAGTCTGAGGAGATGGATCAAAGCAACCAGAAAAGTCTAGTTTACACAACAATAACAAATAAATGGTATATGTACTAAAAAAAAGATAAAAACTTAATCCCTTGCTGAAAATGTCCTTCACAGATTATGTGAATCATCTGAAATCAACTATACAGAACATGTCTAATTTATAATTGTTCATGCACAGCTTTTCTGAAGGATTACGATGTACTAATAAGAGATTTGGTTGGATTTGTTAAAATTCTGGATGTGTATAATATTATGCTTAGAAGGAAAACAAACTTGAACAGATATGAAAACTGTCTGCTTAAACTTGACTCACCTCAGTATACTGCAGAGCAGAAACACAATTTTCAAAGTATGCCCACGTCCTTCCATGAACAAGATTTTACAGAGTTTGTAAAGATCTAATATGCATCCTGATTGTGATACAGCACTTTCTCTATCAGAGACTGCATGCATAGCTATTTGCAGCTTTATTTACTTTTCATATCGCTTTTCTCAGTCTTCATATCTGTGGATGTCCCAAGCAATAACCTTTTAACATGTGCTCCTTTCCCAAAGCTGTAGATGTAGGGAGTAGTTTTGTACAATTTCTAAATGTGAATTCAGTCAAGTGCTTTCTTGCGCATTTATTGTACTGGCTTTTTGCCCATATCTTGAATGGCTAATTGTTGTTATTGCTGTTTTAAGAAATCCTCTAAGAATGTGTGTTAATATTAGCCATAGTGGTTCATCTAGAACCTTCTACTTGCTGTGCCTTTTTATTATATATCCTAATAGGTTGTCTGACCTATTTTTGAATTCTGGACTCCTTGGTCACCTCAAAGCTTTCACGTGAAACATTTCTGGTGCTTATTAAAAATGTGTCATTCAGATATTCTGTACCCTCACATATAATACTTTTCCCAATGGATTCATAGGCTCCAGGTATACACATTTGTAATTTGCAAAACAGTATTTGATTAGAAGGCAATTCTGTTTCCACATGTACCAAGGGAATTTATTTATTTAGCTGTCTGAGATGTTCGTCTTATTACAAAATATCATGTGTTCTACAGCCAAGTATAAATTTCCATTCAGATAATCTTTAACAAAAGTTTAAACAGGAATGATTTTCTGGTCCCATACTTGTCACTTTCCTCTCCCACAGACTCCATTTAGTCTTATTACCTTTCTCTCTCTCATTCATATCAAGTTACAGCACACTAAATTTTTTAACTAATTACTAGATTCTTTGCATTTTTTGATATTTGTCTACAGTCAGCTCTGCTTGCTACTGCTGAAATGTTCGGAACTTGAGGAGACTACTACAATTATGCTACAGTCTTCTAATGGGCCTAGGGACTAGGCCTAAAATGGTCAGTTTGAGTTTTGCCCTGATAAACTGGTAAAAAATCAAATACATAAGTAAAACATGGGGGCAACCAGTGACTGAAATGTGTTAGTTTTCAAAACAACTGAACATGACCTTTCTCTTCCGTAATATTCAAAGCCAGTGTTGGAACTCTCTTACTATGCAGCAGCTTCAGAGACAATTATTTGGGGTACAGTGGTACCAGCCTTCTCTGTGAGAGAGATGTTTGTGTGTAGTGGTTTTGCACTCAAAGTACAATACTTTTTCTGTATTTCAAATAAAAAGTTTTGATGAAAACAGTTCCATAATTTTATCATGAGACATTTCTCAAGGAATTGTCCTGTTCTTGATATCAAAATGGATTATAGGTTTTGTGACCAGTATTTCAAAATGTGTAAACTCTCACAGAGTTCAGGTACTGGAAGAAGGTCTTAATAAACTGGATATTCCATATGGATCATTTAACTGACATTTGGTCAATTTACAACATAGTATGCAAGTGTCAGAAGCCATGTAAAACAAGGTGGCTGTATTAATAATGTGTGCTTACTCTTTTAGGTGTTCCTTTCTTCATAGCAAAGTTATCTGACTAAACAAGCATCTTGTGTTCATTTCTGAAAGGTAAGTGTAGCCTGTGCTACAACACAGAAGGCAGCTTGCTGCCTTCAAACAAAGTGGGCACTGCGCACAGTTGTATCATGCTGTGGTTGTGTAACCATGGGGCTGCATTAAGTTAATTTGCAGAAATAATTCAGCTAGTTTGGGTGCTTAGTGCCTCAACACAAAGTAAAATCAATGAAGGAAACTATAATTAAGCTTATGCATTTAAAGGCCTGAAGACTTTTTGAGGAAAAAGTGTCCACAGTATAGATCATTTATACTCCAGTACTACTGGAGCACATTCATAGCAGCTTGTATATTCTCCTTTATTTTTTCTCACACCTACCAAATGGCTTGAAACTGTACGGAAGTTTTCTTTTATTTTGTGCACCAATATTTTAATGCACAGTTGTACTTTTGTAAGACAGTAACTTGTATAGTGCTTTGCTCCATGCTTAGCCTGAAAGTATGCTGAATCTGTACTACACCATTAGCTGAGAGAGAGAGAGTTTTTTTTTCCAGCACTCATTAAAAGAAAAAGAAATCCCATGGCATCATGAATATCTGGCTTGACAAGCACAAAGGATCAAAAGACACAGCCCTATTTTAGGCATCTCCTCTGAAGAACAGCATCCAAGCCAGTACTTCATCTCTAGAGGGAAAATTAATGGACTGCTTGAGTTCCAGTTTCGGCTGTTTACCTTGAACTATTTACCTTCTGACCCAAAGAGAGCATGTGTGTAAAATACATTTCTTCCACCTAGATCTTCTTTTGATAAATCACCAGCCTGAAAAGCTTAACAATATAGCTGAAAAGGAGTCAGCAACTTTAGAGTACAGTTAAGTATTCGAATGTGCTCCATAGGGGTTACGTATACTCCTATTCAGTACCTTGTCTGATTGTTCTTCAAGAATAGAAACACTTGTTATATGGGTGCATAAAGCCATTATTCACCAGGAGACAGGAACTTAAGATTGCATTAACAAACACTGTTGCTCATGTCTGGCATATCACTGTGTACACGACAGGACAGGAAAGTATCCATATCTATTGGTTACATGCTTTCTGCCTACAAAAAGGCAAATGCAATGACTCAACACAACAGAACTGTAAAATATTTGCTTAATAAATCCACTTAAAATCAAAAGTTATTTTCTCAGTATTCCCGGTTGTCATTTGCTTTGAGGAGTTAAATGTCTGGTATCTCATAGCCAAAAAGTAGCAGTTCATTAACTTTTAATGCCTACACATTTTTCAGATACATATGGTTACAGTGATAATTATACCATACATTGATGCTTTTCTATATGGGTTAATAGCATATAATAACTTGTGCTAACAGAGATTTTCTGTCATTGTTCTTTGTTGCAACCTAGGTTTGGCACTCTTTTAATGCTTCCTTTTAAATCTGCTTTTACATTCAGTCCCAATACAATGCAAAGCCATAAAGTGTTAGTAATTAACTTGTTTCCCCTTGGCTAAGACATGGACATGATAAACTAAGTCTTGCAAACAAGGCCTTCTGTTCACTGCCTTTGCAGACGATCGGAATAAAAAAACAGGCGAGATTGCTTAGTGAAGAAATTGTGACTGTTCATTTTGAGAATATATATATATATATATATATATATATATATATATATATATATATATATATATACACATATACACAATATATATATATATATATATATATATATACACACACACATACATACACATATATATATATATATATATATATATATACATATATATATATATATATATATATATATATATATATACACACACATATACATACACACAGTATATATATATATATATATATATATATATATATACACATATATATATATATATATATATATATATATATATATTTTTTTTTATGCATGTGTATTGTGCTTTGCCCTTGTGAGATGTTTCATTTCAAACTGCCAGTCCAACAGCATAAGGACTCATTAGCAGTAAAAAAATATGCTTGTATTTGTTATATTTTCAATTTTTGTTGTTGCTGAATATGATAAAATATCTTGTTTTATGTCCTCAGTTTTAGGACCAACTGAATTTATAGTTTTATAAATGTTTACAAGTAGAAAATGATCAAATCTGCAAGAAAGATGAATAATTTGTTAGCTTAAATACTGTGGATCACTACCATTTTTAAAAGGGGTTCCTGTTGTGTGCTTGAGGACTAAGTGCAATCATTGGAACAGCAAAAAATAAAGTGCAATTACAAGGAAATGTATACTAACTCCCAAACTCATGCATCTCCCTCCCTCCCTCTTTCTCTGTACATTGATATCACATTTACTATGTAAAACAGAGTGGGTGTGGGGAGGGCAGGGGGGGTTACACTTTGCAAAAAATTATTTTAAATATTAGTGAGAGCTGCACTTTATGTTCTGAGGATTGTACTTACTTTTTTGGAGTTTCAAGATTCACACTGAAAAGTTTGAAAATTATGACACATCATCTACTTTAAAGTAGCAGACATATTAGAATGCATAAAAACAATGGGTAAACATAAGGTTTTCTCTTTTGTGAATTTAGCCTATAATGCATTCAGTTTGTCATTTCCCTGTACTTTTTTTCCCATTTTGTAACTAAGCCTATTATTCCATTAATGGTTTCCATCAACTTCTAGGAAATTCCATCCGTACTTTTACCTGGCTGCCGAACTGCAGTGTTGGTGCTGTGGTAGTGTTGTCGCCTCACGGTAAGATGTTGTCCTGTTCGATTCTCAGCTAGAGCGTCTTCTGTGTGGAGACGTGCATGAATGGGCATACCTTCATTGAAGGTTGTGTGCCAGGGCCAGCAACTCGGCATGTAAAAATCTACTGCCAATCATTAGCGGACCGGAGTTCGCTGTGGTGACCCCTAACCAGGAAAAGCCGAAAGACACAACAACAACAGTTACCTGGCTGCCCTGCAAGCTATCCCATCTTATGATCATAACAAAATCATGTCTGCCCATTTAGCCACTAACGCCATAATGTGGTAGCTACAATTTCAATTAATGAATATGGTGCTAATAAAGGTTCTCAAGTCCAAAGCAATCAAAGATCACTGTCTTGAAGCCTTGCCTATTTGAGCAAGTGTAGTGCAAGCATAAATCACATGAGCCCTTGCACTAGATCTGAATACAGTTGTACTACAGGTGCTCCAGTCCTAACTGCTTGAAAACCACTGTCTCGAAACCAGGGACTTGAGTACCTTGTAGCTCATGGAGGCTGCTGTTCAAACTCAAAAATGACTTTGGCCAAGGAGCAAGGGGGAGGGAGCACTCCACGCTTGAACATGAATATGTGTTTGGGAAGCAGCTCTGGGGTGATTGTGGGAGGGGGCTTTAGGATTAGGGAATGGGTGACGGTGAAGGTTTAGGAAATGGGAAGAGAGTTTTAGAGTTGGGGAAACAGGAAGGGAGCTTTAGATTTAGGGTACAGGAATAGAGTTTCAGGTCTAGCAAGGGAGGCTGGACTTTTCAGTTTAGGGAGTGAGAAAGGAGTTTTAGGATTAGGAAGCAATCAGGGAATTTAGGTTTAAGGAGAGGATTGGAGTTTTACGGTTAAAGTAAGGGCTCTGGTAGGGCTATGAAATCTAATTAGTTACAAGAAGTCCAGTTAGTGGGAGTTTGAGCAACTGTTTATTTGAGCAAGTGGAAACAAGCAAGTGTATTGTGAGCTTATAGCATACGAGTGCTTGAAGTAGATCCTTGAATACTTGAAGTAAAACTAACTAGCCTCTGTTATTGGTTTGTAATTAGTTATATGGCTGATTTTCAAGATAGCTTTGCTGGTCTTTAATGGACATTAAATATTATACCTTCAAAATCTTTGCTGGGCATTTATATGCCACTTCAAATCTAAAGCAATGTATGTGGCTGGCACATAAAGAATATTAAAACTGTTTATTTTGAATATTATGTTTCTTGTTCATTAATACCATCTTTTAAATCTCATATATTTCATAAACAAAAATGAAACCATTAACGCTTAGTAGATAAAGAAGCTGTGCTTCTGTCTTCTGATGACCTGGATGAATCGATGACCTGTGAAACAGGACATCTTCTAGAAGTGAGTACGTTTTTGCGATAAGCAGTTCCCTTTAGTATTGAAACTACAACATCATCAATTTCTGTTAAGATAACTTTAAAGGAAGATATGGGAATGTAAATATTATGACCCTAATAACAAAATAACTCTAAGGGCCACAAATACGATACACTCAACTGCCTAAGGAATGTTATTACACTGTGTGATGACCACATCTAGGGTTAAAAGCACACTAATACCTGTAAAAATGATGCTCATATCTACCCAGTTGTCAAGGAAAAATAAATTAAAGAAATTATGACAGATGAACCAAACTGTGGCTAATATTAACAATTTCTAAAGGTTGAAGATGTTTGAAAACTGATTTTTTTTCATTTCTTGTTACCATCTGTGTCTTTCTGATACAGAGCTGAACTGATCTGCATTCAGCTGGCAGACTACTGATACAGGAAACCTTTGCCTTTACCTGCAACAGTGGCTGCCTTGTGAATTTTTATTCCTTTTTATTCACACCATCTAGTAAGTTATGATTTCTCACCACAGCTCAGGAATATTTCATACCGGTTTTTATAAGGGAACTCTTCACAGAATTTGCCAGTCACTTATTCATGCAAGCAGTTTGCTTATCTTCTTATCTTATCTTCACTTCCATGAGTTTTAGTTTTAAGAAGCAATAGGGGGCAGTGTGTTCCTTTCAGACTGAATAGCAGATCATAGACAAGCCTTAGAAGGAAGGACGATTCACTGCTTGCTATAACACTGCAGCTAGGAACAGGGATAGCCACCTCTCAAATGCTAGACCTGCTATCACATACAAAGGAAAAGCATTTAGCCCAAATCTGAGTTTCTTGGATGACTGCCATTCTGTCTAAGGGCAATCTAGCAGAGATCTATAGATATGGTATGGATGTACTGTCCTATTGCTTGTATATTGGGTATTAAAAAAGCAATTATTCAAAATAAATTACTGTTGCTGAACACTGGTATTTCTATCTCTGTGCTGTATGTTTCCCGTGTGTGGAACAGAAAACAAATGTGAATATTTAAAGTATTATTCTGTCTGCCAGTTCTGTCTGCCAGTTCCTTCTAGCGGAGTGCTGGCATATACAAGAGGTTGACTGGAAATGGGCATTTATTTTCTCATGTGTAAGCTAGAAGATCCATCAGACATGGAAAATACATCAGCAAATGAACAGGAATGTCACAGAAGTCGAACAAGACAGGCCAGTCCAGACATTACATTTTTAATATTGTTATATTCTGCCTCATAACACCAGGAGCAGCTCGTCCTATCGGACTGCAGGACTTCAGCCCCCCACAGGAAGATAAAGAGCATTTTGTAAATAAAATTAATTTAATACAATTATTTATCCAGCTTATTTAGCTACGAGTCAGATTGACTCGCTGAAGTCCCGGAACTCGAACTGCGCATGCCTGCAGAGTTCCAGGTTTTAAAAAAATATAGTTTTTTTCTGTAAATCCAGATCCAGACTGCTGTAAAAGCAGTCTGGACTAATGAGCAAAGGCATCAGTGTGATTCCCAGAAGCCTATGCGGTTTCGTAACCGCATAGAAGGGGAAAGGGCTCGGACTGCCAAGTTGGCAGGCACGTACATGACGTGATGAGCTGAATGGCTATTGACTGGTTCTCGCACTCTTCCCGGGCTTTATGTGCTGCGAAGAGAGTGAGAACCAAACAGTAGCAGCCAGTGAGCACTGAGTCAACTTATTTGTAGCAACTGAATTGTGAATCGCATTGCATCGGACATCGGTCATCATGAGGCTAAACTGAATTTTTTGGAATTCCGATCCTAACTTCGTTCAGTCGGACAGTATCAGTGAGTGACTATTAAGCTGAGCTGAAGTAACATTTTTCTTTTCTTGGTGTCTACACAGTGACAGTCTTTATGCTGGCATGCTGTAGGTATCAGTAATAATCATCAGTCTTTATTCTGGCATGCTGTGTATTGAGAGTATTGTGGACATGGTGCTATCTCAGCTTGTTTTAGTTTCACTTCAAATTTCCATAAGCAGCCTAAGAGATGAGCATGTTTACTCTTAAACAGTCATATTCATCCATGTGTTTTATAAGTCAGAGGTTAACCTTTGTGTTTGTTTGTACACTGTTATTATTGTGTTTTATTCAGGTTTATTCTTGCCTAGCTTTTTGTCCTTCAAGCTATTTTCAAGCAAGAGCAAACATTTTTCATTTTAGGGGAATGCTGTCAGTTTGACTTCATTTTTAGAAAAAGTAACAATCACTTGCATGGTAAAAAACACTCAAGGATGCAAACAGATATGGGAGAAAACAATATGCCCATCTGGGTAATCATTCGAAATGTCAGGACCTGCTTTGGTGTTCATTATATTTAAACTATACTTGCAAGTGTGTTTTTGCATTATATAGCATTAGACTCAGTAGTGTTAATTAAGTCGTCTTCCAGTGTTTCTTTTTCATACTTTCCCTCTATTCCTGTTCTGCTTTGAAAATAATTAATTTAAAGAATTTATGTCTTTGCAGTGAGTTGCTTAGGCAGGCCCTGAACTTGGCAGTCATGTCAACACATTTTCTAGACATGTCAAGTACAGTAATGTTATATCCATACAAATGCAACTGATCTCATTTGCTTACTATTCCCATGACCTAATTGACCTTTTTCTTTATTGTAGTAGAGCCAATGTTTGGATAAGACTCCACAATCTGTCAGCACCCAGTACAGTGCAAGGACCCAGAATCCCCTGCTTCCCTCTCATGCCAGTCTCCATCTTGCCCAGCTGCAAGCTCAGCTCACACTACAGAGTCTAAAACTGGCTCAGACGGCAGTCACAAGCAATCCTGCAACTACAGCAGTTTTAAATCAGGTCCTTTCCAAAGTGGCCATGTCTCAGCAGCTTTTTAACCCTCTGAGGGCTGCTTCAGTGACAGCTGCTCATCCAAATCAGTTTGGTGGACCTCCGTTTGGACCAGGGATTCTAAATGCAGGATTTCAAGTGAGTGGATTACCTTTTGCAACACAGAATCTTTCTGGAAAATTAGTGGAAGATCATTAAAGACTGAAGTTAGAAAATAATGACAGACATTTGAGTTTCAGATTTCATACCCTTCAGAAAATTCATACTAATTCAAGACCTAAATTCTATTATCTTTTTAAGTTTATAAGAGCAACATTTAAAATTTGTCCTTATTTTTGGGTCTTTGTCCCACTTCTGTTTATGGCTTTGTCCAGATTTTTTGCTCTGAGGCTGAGAGGTATGACAAATGTGTCAGGGCCATCACAGTCAGCCAGAGACATTTCAAATTGTGACATACTTGTTGCACCCCACTCCCTCACGTAGTGACTCTGGATGTGTCCAAGAAAAGCAAGGAGCAGTTATGCAGTGTAAGTGTACTGAGTATCCGCCCATCCAAGGTAGACACAAGTATTACAGTGGCTTTTCATCTCTCCTTGATTTTGCAGAATGCTCTGGTTTTCTGTCATATTTTTATACTGTTGATTTATGCTTCTTATTCATAAAATGCATGTTGTTGCAGAGCCTGTTGTTCTGTGCTTAAGTAGCAATGCTTTAATGACCATCAGGGTAAGCTTGTCTGAGATTGTAAGATGCAAGTGAGCTTTAATAAGCATACAGTTAGAGAATTACCAACATTGAAAGCCTTTTTGTTGTTGCTATGCAGAGAATATTCACATAGCTAGATAGCATATAAGCCTTGGTTACTGAAATGCATATGACAGTATTTGTACTAAAGGACAGGATTACAGTATTTTCAGAAGCTTGTTACATTTGTTGGGGACTTGCAGTCATCTTTGCAAGCTTTACCCATAAACTAAACAGAATGCCAGTCTATCATGTGTGGTCAATAACCTGTGCAATAATACTTCAAGCAATTTATCTCGAGCTTGTTTCTTGTTTGCTGTTCATTTTTGTTTTTCCCCATGAAACAAGTAGATAGTTGTCAGGCAGCAGGTCATTTTTGGATAAGAAACATTTTTAAAAGTGGGGGTATCACAGAGATTGCTACTTTCAGCATGTTACTTGCTACTTTTATAAAGCTGAATATAAATTATAATTAGAACTGTAGTACAAGGAGAAGTGGTTTGAGTTGAGTGCTGTTTGTTTTTTTATACTTGATTTTGACTGGCATTCCAGTAATGTATTTAAAAAGTAATTTATTTGTTCATGCCTCATAACCTTTTTGTTTCCATCTAGATATTAAGCAATAATGGAAAATGACACATGAATCTGTTCACTGCAATAGCATGGAATTATGCACCAGCACCAAATACTTACAATAGTCCATTTATTAGAAAAGATAAAACTTAGACACAAAACTTTTCATACAGTTTCCAACACAAAAGTTAAATGCTTTCATCTACTCTCTCATAGACTTCCCAAACATTATTCTATACCAGGCTTTTTAAAGCTGAAGAGAAATAAAGGTCAGGCAACAAACCATTACCCATTTTGTACAAAAGTACTCAAGTTACCTGGCACTTGCTCACTAAAGCAATTATATCAGTCAGCACTAAAAATTAAAAGCACTACACCCTCACTCCCCACTGGCCCTTGTTTTCAATTATTAAGGAATTCCCAATATTATTCTAGCATGTCCAAAGGTCAGTTGTCAATCTCCTCTCCGGTCCAGCTGGTGAATCTGGGAATCTTGAGGCAATGTTATAACTGCCTCATGTACACAGACAACCCTCTCCTCCTCCCACATAACACAAATATTTGCGAGAGATGCAGCTATTTAGCCAAACTGGAGGCTGAGCTCTCTCAACTCAGGACTGGCAAGACCAGACAGGAGGAGAAGGCAACTACACACACCACAAAACCAGCCTCACATAATGCTACCACACCACTGAATCAAACACATAAACACACAAAGACATACTCGGAGGCTCTGAGTAAAAATTTACCTAAACAGCAGAGGCCTCCAAAGCAGACACCCAAATAACTGCTACCTGAAGACACCCCACAAGCAACACATAAACCACAAAAGCAGTGTGCAAAGCAGTCACAGCCCTTAAGGCCATATACAACACCAAACATACTTGTCATAGGTGACTCCATAGTCAGACACACTGACGTCCCACTCACCAGGCTGAACAAGGAGAGGGTCACAGTAAGCTGCCTATCGGGCGCTAGAATCCGCCACATAACACAAGCACTCGGGTCACTCCACGGCAGGTACAAATATGACACAGTCATTGTCCATGCTGGTGTGAATGACCTGAGACGTACCTCCCTGGACTACATGAAAAGAGACATAGAGGAGCTCTCTGATTATGTAGCCCAGGCAGGTATGACCCTAACCCTGAGCAGTATCCTTCCTTCACCAAGAATGATGCCACAATATAGAGACAAGATGATCAGCTTTAACAATTGGCTTAATGTCTGGTGTCATTCAAAGGGGATCCAGTGTCTGTCTGCCTGGGATGACATGCTTGACAAGCCACGCTGCTTCACAAGGGATGGCTTTCACCTGTCACTCCTGGGATTCCGGATATTGGCTAAGGCTCTTGCCACCCCCATAGTGCCTTTTTTAGGCAAGGCTCAAATTCTAAACCTACCACCCTAGAAAACAAAAATGGAAAGAAACTGAGAGTAATGCTGCTCAATGCCAGAAGTCTAAATCTCAAAATGCACGCACTCGAGGCCCTTCTCAGTATGGAGAACATCGATGTCTGTGCTGTAACTGAAACCTGGTTCAAGGCTCCTGAGAGCACCCCGGCACTATTAGGTTTTACCTCATATCATGCGTTCCGGCCCCAAAACCCGGACCACACCACAAAAGGAGGGGGTGTATCCATATTCATAAAGGATGCCCACACCTCCAGGTTGGTGGCAACGCACGAAGCTTCGGAAACCATCCAGGTGCAACTAACCATAGGCAAAACTGCTCTACAAATTGTAGCATGCTACAGGCCACCCTCTCAAACTCAGGAACCCCACACAGCCTTCCTGAAGACACTGGAGGGTATAAATGTATCTCCAAACACCATCATATTGGGTGACTTCAAATACCCGAATATAGACTGGGAACATTACTCAAGCCCTAACTTTCTAGCCCAACGGTTCTTGGAGTTCATAAATTCAAATGCCATGGAACAGCTAGTCACTGTTCCCACGAGAGGAGAAAATATACTAGATCTCATTACCACAAACATGGGGACAAAATGCTCCACACTGAAGTATATCCCTCATTGGTGAGATCTGATCATAAACTAATCTCACTGGAAATCCACATCCCGCCCCCACCCCAAACAAAAAAGACCACAGTGAAGAACTTCTCTAAAGCAAACTTCACACTACTCAAGACTGGTGTGGTATCCTTCAAGGCCCCTGAGACAGTGGAAACCACAACCCAAGCTGTGGAAGCCCTTACAAATGCCTTCTATGAACACCTCCAGGACTGCATGGATCAGGCAATCCCAAATAAAACCAAGACTCTTTCCACAAAGGGCAAACGTCCAGTCTGGTGGACCCCAGCCATTAACAAACTTTACAATAAGAGGAGAAAGCTATTACATGATGGAACAAAATCCATAAAAGGGAAGTCACCCTGATCATTATTAGTAAAAAATACGAGCACTCATAAAATCAACTAAGGCCAATTTTGAGAGAAAAATTGCCATGGATTCAAAGGACAATCATAAGGCCTTTTTCAGCTATGTTAGGAACCTGGGTGGAAACTCCCAGATATGCTCAGAATTAGTCCAAAATGATACAAAAATCACTGAACCCACAGACATTGCCAACATACTGGCAGACAGGTTCAGTGCAAACTTCACCCCCAAAGGAGAGATAACTATCCCAGCGGAGTGTAGCCTCCCAGACATCTCAAATGCGCAGGTGAAAGCTGCTCTCTCTAAAGCTAAAAACACAGCATCAATGGGACCGGATGGTGTCCCCGGCTGTGTGCTACACGAGCTAAATGAGGAATTAAACCTGCACATAAGGCAGCTGTTTAATCTCAGCCTTACCACAGGATACGTGTCCAAGGAGTGGCGTACGGCAACTGTGGTCCCACTCCACAAAGGCGGTGCCTCTACGGACCCTGGTAATTACCGCCCCATAAGCTTAACAAGTCTAGTCTGCAAAGCTATGGAGAGGATCATAATGGAGCTCATAAACAAAGATATAGGGGACTTGCAGACATTGGACCCGACCCAGTTTGGCTTCGTCAAGGGAAGATCATGCCTTTTGAACTTGGTCGACTTCTTCAAAACAGTCACCAAGGCCATTGATGAGGGAAAGGCAGTCCATACAGCCTACCTTGACCTTGCAAAGGCTTTCGATACAATACCCCACTCGGGTATTGTAGAAAAACTTACCAGCTTAAATGTAAACCCATATGTCACAAGATGGGTTGCAAACTGGCTTAAGGACAGAACCCACAGGGTTAGAGTTGCTGGCGCTATGTCAGACTCCAAGCCAGTCACAAATGGTGTCCCACAGGGCTCGGTCCTTGGCCCCCTATTGTTCGGCATCTACTTCTCAGAAGTACAGGCCAACATGGGAGGACTTTGGCTGACAAAGTTTGCAGACGACTGCAAACTGGGCGCCATAGTGGAAAGTGCATCGGACACGGATATCCTTCAGAAGGGACTCACGGAAACAGATAGCTGGTGCCAGAGCCATGGCCTGAAGTTAAACGCCAAAAATGTATAGTCATACCCTTCAGGAAAAACAAGGTAACCCCAAGCTACCATACAGGTGGCAATCCACTAAGCACAGAAGAGGTTATCAGGGACCTGGGGACCCAGGTTGACAGTGGCCTTTCTTTTGACACTCACGTTGCTAAAGTGGTTAGAAAGACCTTCTACATTGCCCACCTGATCATGAAGGGATTCACATCCAGATCTAGTGAGGTCATTGTTCCCCTGTACTCTTCACTTATCAGACCAATGATCGAGTACAATGCCCCATTCGGGATGTATCTCGCCCGACATCTGCAGCAATTGGAGAGACCCCAAAAGTTTCTCACCAAAAGGATAAAGGGACTCCAAAATCTGTCATATGCTGCCAGATTGAAGAAACTCCAGCTCTATTCAGTCGCATACCGTCTGCTCAGAGGTGACATGTGCCTGACATACAAGTCCATGTCCAACCCAGAATTAATGGACATGCTCCACCTCAAAAAATCCAAATCCACCAAAACCACTAGAGCAAGTGACTTAAACCTTAGCACGGATATAAATAGGACATGCTGGAGGGATAGATTTATCACTTAGAGACTCCCTATGCTGTGGAATAGAGTCCCGGTCCATGTGAGGCAGAGCACCTCGCTGGCTCTGTTCAAGAGAAATCTTGACCTGTGGATGGGAGGTCGTAGGTTTACCCCGGGAATCATCTCTGTGTTACTGCTGGACAGATGCACAACAAACTAATGGGCACAGTATTTTTTCATATAAGGGGTGGCGTAAGCCACAAAAATTCGGGCTAGGCTTATAAATGCCTTGGGGCAGATAGCCTAGTATAAACCTATGAACCTAAGAGTTTCAGAGCAGATTCTCTTTCTCAAATACAGAAATAATTCACACATGCAATAGAAAAATCCAAAGTGATACTGGAGAGCTTTCATTAAATTAGCCAGATGATAATATTATATTTAGTACTAGTCCTTGTGTAAAATCACTTTTAGAATGCTGACCTGTAATTCAAATATATGTTTTTTTTTTTCAGAATTATTGGAAGATTTTTAAAGTGTATTATGCAAATGGTCTTTGACTAACTGGTCAAAAAACATTCTGTGCAGCCATTACACAGTCCAAGGAATTTGGCTGGAAAAGGGGACCTAAAATATGATACTATAGTTCACAGAACAATTATTCGCTTTGCGTAGGTGCCTACATGTCTCACTGAGGTACAAGTTAATCCAGCTGAATTAAGTATTTAGAAAAGTAGTAGGTGATTTAATGAAGCTGATTTGCCCTGTAATGATAAAATATCCGAGGAGAGCTCTGGCACTCAAGAAAAAATAGGTATCACTGGAAATGTGCAATGTAAATAATTTCCTGAAGGGATAGAGGAAAGTAGTTTTTTCAAGATAGCTTAGAGACTGCAATTGAGAAATGTTGCAACAAAATGATTTACCTGAATGAGACTGTGGCAGAGGGGCATGTGAAAAATACAAATATATACATTCCAAATCTGTGCTCCCTGTAGACAGACCCCCCCCCATTTACTAGTACAGAAGATTTTACTCTGTGGTCTTGAGGACCTTATTCTTGCTTTACAGGTACAACAAGGCACTGATACCTGTTTGGAGTACATTAGTGCAAATTAAATTCTTATCAAAGGATGAACCAATAAATCCAGTGAAAGTGCACTTAGGTTTATTATTATTACTTCTGCTACTATTAGGACAAACATTAGCTCGGTCAGTGTCATCCAACTGCTTAAAGCATCTCTGGACTATGGCCTGATCAGTAGGACAAGTATCATAAAAAATGACTGTTATACCTTATCAATTGGATGGTTATCCCTTTTATAAGGAGATAATGCTTGGTTACTGTCCCCATCTGGTTCTGGTTCAGTCATACAGGAAGAGGTTTGTGTTTCCCATCAGTGTGGGATATGACATAGTAAATGCAAATTTTTTTATAGCTTTTCCTTGCTTAGTATAGCCATGTCTCAGTCATACAGGCTAGTGATATCAAGTCTTGTTCTCTGTAATACTTGGTGTCAAAGAGACAAGGATCTCTCCCTTTTCCATTCTCTAAGTGCTCCCAACTAGATTCTGTCCATCAGTAAGATAGTGAAATTACATCTGTGCGTCTTTTTCCTTGGTAATAAATAGCTGACCATCTGAATCCTCAGACCTACACATCAATTGTTAGCCTCCCAGCACCTTGTCTGCTTGTTGGAACTGTGCCAGTGCTGTTTTAGTCAGGACTTTTAACACAGAGCCAGAACTCTAGCCATAACAGCAGCTACAACTAATGACCTTAGCTTGGATGGGTAATAAAATGCTAGATCAGTAGTGTCTGCACGGACACTTCAAGTGATACAACTCCTTTATTAGCAGGCAGTTTTGGTTGCCACGATAAACACCATCTCATTGACTTCCATTGACTACATAGTAGTTCAGTGGCTAAAAAAATGGAACTCTGTCCCTACTAGCATTCAAAACACATCATCCAAAGCCTCCTTTAAAGACCTCATCAGACAACATCTCAAGCAAAGTTGGCAGTGCCATGATTGCTCCCCAGGCTAGTGAAAGCAGATAACATATACATACTAAATCTACAGCACTTGATAATAGTTTTCAATCTTACTCACAAACACTGGCTAATCAACAATGTATGTACTGTACCTGTGTACTATGTATGTATTCTACCTATGTTCCAAATTTCAGCTGTACACCACAAATCTATTACCTTTATTTTTAAAATTTATATTTTTTTGTTTGTGTTCTCTACTGTAACTGTTTATGTGCCACATACCACTGTAAAAACACGTCTCTTGTAATTTGTGTATACTAATCATTTCTAAATAACTAAATGTGTCTGTAATTTTTCTTTGTGGAGCTTTTCTCCCCAGGCCTCTGCTGAAAAAGGGCCTTTTCGGCTCAGTCAGACACCCCCGGTTAACAAATGTAAAATAAAATAAAATAAATAAATAAATAAATCTCACTCACCTTTTTCCCTGATACCAACTTAACATTTTCTAGATATTTCCTTTAACATCTTGGCGAGTACAAATCTTGACAGTTTGTATTTCATATCTCTTATATCAGTCTTTTTTTCATACATAGATTTCTGCTACTATATTATGAGCCACTTTCATTCACTTGAATCCACATCCACATACATGGTTAATCTATGTAGAAATTTTGCTGATGTGTGTCTCCAGTAATCAAAACAATATCTTCAAAGATGTTATGTAGTAAGAGACAGACTTCTAAGATGCATGAAGGTGATGGGTTTCATTTCTATGCTACATACCAGAAACTGTATAAAAGCATCAGCTCCTTCGACTTAAATCCCTATATTAATTAGAGATGTCACTGAAGCACACAGATGCAGGAATATCCAGATACAGAAAACTAAAGGAAGAAACCAGCTGGGTAAGATTTTCACACTCTACTGCATTCGCTTTTTGACATGTTGGAGCATTAATGTAGCATTCTGTACTGGCCAGCAAATAATGCAACACTGGCTTTGTCCTATGACCAGCAAATAATGCAATGCTGGCTTTGTCCTATGGCCAGCAAATAATGCAACACTGGCTTTTCCTATGGCCAGCCATTAATGTAACACTGGCTTTGTCCTATGGCCAGCAATTAATGTAACACTGGCTTCAGTGGAAGCTGAATCGCAGTGAGCAGTCCGCTATACATTTGTTGCAGGACGTCAATGATATACACTATAACACAAGCAAAGTATTTGACAAAATGTACTCTCTGAACCAGCATTTAACACCACTCCCAAAAACCATACAACTTGTTATGCCCTTTACCACCACATGACATATGTAATATTTCAGAGAGTTAAAACAATTCAACAGGAAAATGGTTCAGTGTTTCTAATGATACATAATGTATTGTCATAACTACATATTTAATGTAAGGTTTTGACTACATTGCATCATTTCACTGCAAATGTCTTTCCATATCCCCGTTGCTGTATTTGTAACCTAATGGATCTCCTGCCAAGGATAGCTCAACTTCCAGCCAGTATACCAAAGCCTTTAGTACTTACAGGTGTTGTATGTCACATGGATGCTCCCCATGCAAGATGTAGGACATAAAGGTGATGCACGGGCACACACACTCAGAACATCTTTGCTGTAAATCCAAAAGCCATCATCAAATGTTGGTCTGAGCACCCTTCTGCTGTTCTAGTTACCAGGCTACATTTCAGATAAGTGCCTCATCGGGGTTTCTTCTTTGCTTTCCCTTATTTAGTGCTGATGGGTTCATGTCATCCGCAAGGGGAAAATGTCAGTGTGGAAGGCAGATTCCCCAGAAAGGGTGTCATGACTAGTGTTGTTTCTGTTTGGGTACTTCCCACTACCATATGCAGTGTTCTATCTGCCAGTCTTTTGTCCCTAAGACCCCAATGTAGTCATCTCTCGTGTTTTATCTATTTACCTTGAAAACCAGTGTCTTAAGCTGTTGGTTCAAGGTTCTAATGAAGTTTTTTCCTATCCTGAGGTTCAGCCATCTGCCAAGAAAAAGGCCAAAAAACTTAAGGTTTGATACAGCTGCTGTCCAGCCTGCCCTGGATGTCTCTCTCTTGAGGTTAGTGACCCTGTTGGAGGCCACCATGAACCTGACTTCCTGCATGTCCTTGGAGGCTTTACAAATGTCTGCTCCTGATGTTGAGGGAGATGTTCAACTGATTATATCTGATGGACCGAGGGAGATTCCACAAAGTGTAGTTAGGGAGGACATGTCTTCTAAGCTTAATGAATATTGCCAGAGGTCTGACCTTCTGAGGGTGTTTCATGTGGACATCCATCAGAAAAAGAAGCAAAAAGCCAAGCACATTTCCACCTGTAGATAATGTTCCCTAGTGTGAATGGCAGGATTTTACTCAGGGGTTTAGTGCTTTAATAGCTTTAAAGCCTCCTCAGTGGGTGTCTGCCTGCCCCTCCCTGGTCTTCCAGTCCTCTTAAAAGACCCAGGAAACTAGACTCTTCAGATGAGGATCTAGATTCTGGTGAAGAGTCCCTGGCTTACTCTCTTTAAATCCCTTCACCGTTGGACTGTGGTTCAGAAGAAGTGAATTCATTAGTCCAGATTCCTCTCTGGAGGAATTCTCCTTTTAGGATACTGTCACCTGCATAATGGAGTTTTTTTTTTAACTGGGATTGTTCTCAAGCCACAGACGTTCATGCTCATCCCTCTGAATGCAAAAAAAATGCCCTTCTGCTGATCCTTCTGTTGTGTCTGTCACTTCTGACAAGCCCTCCAAACTGTTGCTCACTTCAGATAAGAATAGAAGGGCCATGGAGAGACTGAGCAAATAGATTTATACTGATGCTACTTTATCCTTTTAGACCATCCCCTACCAGACTAATATAACCAGGTATGTTTTGGCCATCCTTTTAGGTTTCCAAAGTGGTTCATGACATTGCTGACTCTAATGGGAAGGCTTCTGCCCTTTTCCTGTTGGGCTCTACCTCTGAAGTTGCTTGCCACTTTGTCAAATGCAGCTATGATGCAGCTGATGCCTCCCCCTGGGCTGCTGCCCTTGGTTCTATTATGAGGGGTTACTTGTGGCTTCATGTACTGCCTAGGGCTGAGTTTGCTGTCCCTCCCTTTCACAAAATCATGGTAAAATAGGGCCCCCATACACAGCGCCCCCCCCTGCAGCCATTCCAGTGTCCTATTACTTGGCAGTTTCTTCCCATTTACCATAAACATTATGTGCATACTGCTTTATGTCTACAATGATTATTTGAATTTCATTTAAAACTTTTATTTTAAATTTTATAGCACAAACACTGATAGACATCTACTAAACAAAGCAATACAGTCTCACAATGAAAACAGACTTGGCATTAAAACTTTTCTGCCCTTGAAACTCACATTAATTGAAACCCACATTCAAAGAAAATGCATCTGGCCAGTGGCGGATAAAGTTTACCTTTGGGCTGATTTCAAATCATAGGCCCCTTGCACACATTTAGGACCATGCAGACATGCATGTGTTCTTTGAGTCACCTTCCTGATTGTATTAAATTATATTCCTTGTATAATACAGCACACTTGTTAGAGCATGTTTTAAATGTATTGTTTTGAACATTTTTCCAGTAAGCAATGAAAATGTATGAACCAATAATGGCAAAACTGCCAAATTCAGAACATTTCCATCATAACAGTCTACTCAAACTTCTGTCATTACAATCCACCAATATCAGTAAATATACAGAATCTCTGCAGAAGTAAAATCCATCTAAATAATTCCACATTAAAGAGATCTGTAACTAATGAAGAGGTTGTTGCTAGCAAACAAACTTTATATGTCATTATTTAACCTACAAATAAAGTGCCTGTTGCCCTTAAAGAATAAATTGCTTATTTCACATTACAAAATGATAAGCTAGTAATATTGCAATAGGGAATGGATGACAAACTGATAACAGGTTTATAGTTACTAGGCATCTCCTCCAAATGAGGATATTCTCAGGACTGCAGCATCCACCCCCTTTAAAGTATGACACAGTACAGTATCAGCAATCCATCTACATAGTGTGGGAGTAAACCCCACATCCTTCTGCATCAAAAGCAAGTATATTATCTGTTATGTTCCTAACAATGCAAATAGACTTGGCATAAGCAGCACTAAACTTCTCCTCCCCTGAAGCTCTCAGCTCCTTGTAAAATCCTCTTCACACTCAACTATTTTTCTTAACTGTGCAGCAGAAGAAATCTGGAAAAAGCCAAAATTTATTTGGGGGGAGGCAAAGGCCCAAAACCAGGGACAAATTTTAGACATTGCTTGTATAATCTTAGAAAGTTGTTAGAATAAAATGTTTTGTGCTACCTTGTGTTTCCTGAAAGAGAGGAAGACTGAAACTTAAATGGTTATCATTATTTAGTGAATACATTTCTCACTGATTTACCAGAAAACCTCAGTTTTTAAGAGGAGCAGACCAAAAGTAGGAGTCAAACATTCCAGACAAGACGTTCTGTGAAAATCTGGACAGTTAACAGCTATGGACTCAACTCCTTGAATCACAAATGGTGGTATGGGTAGAGAATTCAGGCTCTTGTTTCTTAAAGTGTAGGGTTTGAGCCAGAGTAACAGTAACCACCAGGTATAAATAACTGGGGCATTTTATATATATATATATATATATATATACACATATATATATATATATATATATATATATATATACATATAAATATATATATATATATATATATATATATATATATACATATATATATATATATATATATATATATATACACACACACACACACAAAAAACACTCCCCTTGGTGAAGCAGCAGCACACACACACACACACCACCCCACTGGTGAAGAAGTGGCACACACACACCACCCCCTTGGTGAAGAAGTGGCACACACTTACACACACATAGACACCACCCCCTTGGTGAAGTATCAGTGCGCACACACAAAACACCCTCTTGGTGAAGAAGCAACACAGACACACACACGCACACACACCACCCCCTTGATGAAGAAGCAACACACACACACCACCCCCTTGGTGAAGAAGCAGCACACACACACACAAAAACACCCCCTTTTTGAAGAAGCAACACAGACACACACACATACCACCCCCCTTGATGAAGAACACACACACACACACACCACCCCCTTACTGAAGGAGCAGCACACACACACACCACCCCCTTGGTGAAGAAGCAGCACACACACACACCACCCCCTTGGTGAAGAAGCAGCACACACACACACCACCCCCTTGGTGAAGAAGCAGCACACACGTGTGCACACACACACACACACACACACACACACACACACACACACACACACACACACACACACACACACACACTCCACCCCCTTGGTGAAGAAGCAGCACACACACCACTCCCTTGGTAAAGAAGCAGCACACACACCACTCCCTTGGTAAAGAAGCAGCACACACACCACTCCCTTGGTAAAGAAGCAGCACACACACCACTCCCTTGGTAAAGTAGCAGCACACACACACACACACACACACACACACACACACACACACACACACACACACACACCACCCCCTTGGTGAAGAAGCAGCACACACACACCACCCCACCCCCTTGGTGAAGAAGCAATAAAATGAAATGATCGATTCCATTCCGTTAAGAAGCAGCAAAACAAAATGCTAATTGAACACTCACAGCAGAAGCAATTCACACTCCTCTTACTTGGTGAAGCAGCAATTCCTCATACTCTAATATTACGTGGGCATGTCGGGCACATCCATGTGACAATGCATGCACAGACGTATGTGACCAGCTACGGGACTGTTCTTAACTCATTAGATATGAGTGACGCCTCCAGGTGCATCGGCAGTTAACTCCGGATGCCTCTAGGCGTCAAATATTACTTGTTCATATTTGCATCAATAATTCCAAAACCATACTATATACAAGGTTTTTAAAGATTTCATCTTAAAGCTTACACAACAGCAAACTCAAGCGCATTAACATTTGACTTCTTTCTATTGCAGATCAGATAAATATACATATTAGTTGTTTTTTTATTATATTAATTTATATAGATATAATTTTCAAATTTTTCTAAACATCTCAACAACCAAGTAAACACAGACAGAACTTCTTAGCCTCATATGCAAGCTCTCACCTAGATGGATAAAATGCTGCTGACAGTATGTTTAACTTGATTCATTGCTAAGATATTGTAAGTTGTTTACAAAATACTAGAAATGTAAAAGTTGCCATGTTTACTGTGACTTATAAAATTCAATTTAAGACCTAGAACCTAAAGAATATTATCACTATAAAGCTAGTTTGTACTGAAGAATCTGCCATTTATACTTCTTTAATAATCCTTATGGTTCCAGAGATATGAACATTTGTTTGAAACATGAGGACGTAATTTGATTCTGTGAAAATGCTTAAGCTCCGCCCATTGGAAGTTACAGTGCAAACTTTCTGAGCTCCATTGGAGTGAATGAGTTAAAGAAGAATGCTTGCCCTAAACAGCAGTGTTTTTTTTTTCATTAAACTCTTAAGTGACAGTCCCAAAAGGGCATCCTGGGGCGAACCTCCCCTCTCGACCCTCCCCACCAGCTATGCCACTGACATTAAGGCCAAATTGGTTAATGTTTCTTTGGGTAATAAAAGCTGAACTTTTCAGGTCTCTTCAGGATAATCATAAAACCTTGCAAGAGTTGAAACATACTTTTGTTTTTCCTATTCCTAAGTTTCAGAGGATTTGCCCCTCCAAATCTGATTTTGTTTGCAAGCAGTCTCACCCTCCATCTAAGGGAAAAAGCTTTCTAGACGTGTGCCTCCTGGTAAGTCTACTCAAATCCCTACCACCCAAAAACCTAATTTTCAGGATAAGACAGGTTCCATTTGACAATATGCTTCCCTTTCTCTTGGTCTGGTTCCCTTATGTATTCATCTTTCACTCTCTCTTCCAAATTGGTTAAAAATCACAAGAGACTCTTGGGTGGTGGTCATTATCCACCAAGGATATTTCATGGTATGGAAACATCTTCCTCCCTTTTTTGGTATCCCTCAACCTCCTGAGAAGCACCTTCCTCTTTTCCCAGAGGTGCTCCATTTTCATTTGGTCCAGAGCACCATTCTACCTGTATCCCCTGTCAGGTAGGGATAGCGTTTTATTCCACATGGTTTTTGTTCCCAGAAAAAAGGGCACATGGAGACCAATTCTGGATCTTTCCCAGGTCAACACCTTTTTGAAAATTTCTTCCTTTTGATTGTTCTCTCTTCAGACGTTTTCCCCTTCTTCTACCTCAGGTCTTTCTGATCTCTCTCTATCTCAAGGATGCCTACCAATCATGTCCCCATCCATTTCTTCCTTGCATTTTCAGTTCTCTGCTTTGACCTCTCTACTACCCAAGGCTATTCGGCAGATGCTCTGCATCTGTCATTGCCTTTTGCAGGATTACAGGAGTTCAGATCTTTATCTGGATGATCTGCTGAATCAAGCTTCTTCCCCCAGTGGTCTGCTTCAGGATCGCGGTTTTCCCCTGTTACAGAGTCTGTGTTTTACAATAAACTTCCAGAAATCAGCTCTGATGCCTTCTCAGGATTATATTTTCCTTAGTTGCAGGCTTCAGATATCCCCATGCTGGCATCTGTACCTGCCCCCAAGGCCGTGTCTCTTACAGCCTTTTTCCAGTCTCTTATTCCTCCAGCTTCAGTCACAGAATAGGACTTTTCCGGGGTCCTCAGGTTTGTGGCCTCCACCATTCCCATGTTCCTTCTGGCCAGACTCCACATGAGAAAGCTGCAGTGGTACCTTAATTCAGTGCGTCTTCAACATCGTTATCCCCGGACTTCTAGGTCCCGTTTCTTCCCTGTCTCAAGCTTGACTTTCAGAAGTGGATTCATCAACTTTCTCTCAACCCAAGGCTTCCTTTCTAGGCTCCAGTCCTGTTTCAAGAGCTCTTGATAGATTGCTTGGACAGAGGATGGGGGGGGGGGGCTCCTTCAACTCTCTCAACATTCAGGGTCACTGGCCTCTTCATCAGAGGTTGGACCACATCAGTATAAAGGAGGTGAGGGTTCTGCTTCTAGCCCTTCATGCTTTTCTTTCCCTTTTTCATCCCAGGCCCTTCAAAATTTTCACAGACAATACCACAGTGATGTGGTATGTCAACAAGCAATGGGGTACAAGGTCCTCCCTTCTTTGTGCACCAACTCTTCAGGTCTGGGATTTAGCTGTCCAGTATTAAGTAACTCTTCAGGCTGTTTATATTCCCTTGGAGCACAGCCTAGTGAAAGACTCTGAGTAGGTCCAGCACTAAAGCTCACAAATGGATGCTTCACAGAGATGTGTTCCTGGACATTGTCCCCTGGTTTTTGCCTCCCCTGTGAACAGACAACTTCCTCTATTCTGTTCCAGTCTCGCATGTCCTCTGACTTGGAAAGTGGATGCCCTGTCTTTCCTGTGGAAGGGGATGTTTCTGTACACCTCTCCCCTCCATCTGTTACCACTAGGCTTCCACAAGATCAGGAAGGACTCTCCAAAAATCTTGCTGGGTGACTCTCTTTTTGCCCAGACATCATTAGTTCCCCCTTCTTTCTCATTTGGCCAAGGCAATCACCACAAATTACCTCAATGGGTGGATCTTCTCACACAAAACAAGGGGTCTCATTCATCTTCACTTGTCTGCTCTTCAACTGACTCTGTATGATAAGGTTTTGATCCCTTTCACGCACTGCTTTTATGAGGATATGCTTCAGGTCCTGCAAGAGGCCAGGAAATCCACCACTAGGAAGTCATATATGTCCAAACAGAAACGATTTTCTGTCTGGTGCCTCTCTTAATATCAGGATCCCCTATCTGTAGAGGATCCTTTGGTTCTCTCTTATTTGTGTGATTGGCTCCATGCTGGGTTAGCATATTCTTCAGTTAAAGTTCACCTATCTGCCCTAAGCCCTTTCTGCTTGCCTGCCACTGACTTGTCCTATGGCTTCTAGATTTAAGGTCATGCAATTTCTTAAAGGCATCCATCATATCAGGCCTCCCAGGAAGCTTATTCTGCTTCAATGGGACCTCAATTTTGTACTTTGTAAACTGACTCGGGCTCCTTTTGAGCCTGCTGCATCAGTTTACTAGAAGCATTATACTTGAAAGGCTGTTCTTTTGGTTCTCACTTCAGCCAAGAGAGCCCCTGAACTTCAGGTTGTCATGTCTGTTCCCCTTTTCCACAGAGACAGGGTATCTGTTTGCACTAACCCTTCTTTTATGCCCAAGGTGATCAATGAGTTGTCCCTTAATCAGTCTATTCATCTGCCTCCCAGTTTCCCTTCTCCACAGTCTGCAAGTGAGAAGGCTCATCACACCTTGGATTTGAATAGACAACTTGGATATTGTTTGGATAAAACTAAAGTAATTCACAAATATGAGTGTCTTTTTGTTTCCTTTCATCGCAGGTCTTTGGGTTTGGCTGTTTCTAAGCAAACCATCTCTTCTTGGATTTCTAAGGTCATTTCTTTTTATTCTTTTTATAGTAAATGTTTTTCCTGATCAGCAAAGGCTCATTCTACCAGGGCTGTTACATACTCTTGTGTTTTTTCAGGATGCTGGATACTAATCCCATCCTTGAGGCTACTACTTGGTCATCTGTTCATATGTTCACTAAACATTACAAGTTGGATGATATTTCCAGGGCTAGAGCTGGCTTTGCCAGAGCTATCCTGCATGGGTTTCTTGAGGGCTCTTCCATGCTGTCCTCCTCTCCTCAGGTTTCCCCTTAAGGTTTTATACTTTCCCTTAGGTTCTGAATACTGAAACAGTGATTTGGAAAGATATAGTACAGTTGTGTAAGAGTAGCGGGTCCTTCTTTCACTGTTACAATATTTGCTCCCTCCCTCCTGCCCCCTCTGCTCTAGACTGTTCTTTCTTGCCCTCCAGGCAGAGGGGCTCTTCTTCCTTTTCTCCTTCTGGATACACATTTTTCCTTGTCCCTAGGGACATTCTGTTCCTCCTGGGACTTGTTCAGTTCTGAGTGTCTGTGTATGTAAGTCACCTTTGTGCCTTAAGTCTTACACGGGGAGTGTATGTGTGACATGTGATGCCTGTAAGTAATAAAGGTGTTGGTATACTGGCCAGATGTTGGGCTACCCTCGGCAGGAGATCCCTTATGTTATGAATATTGCAACAGTGAAAAGAAGGACCTCTACTGCAATGGCAAGATTTTACACAACTGTACTTTCTCTTTTATAGCTCTGTATTATGCATCCATAGGATATCTATAAAATGGGTCTATCATGGATCAGCCTAGTAGCCCCAAGTCAGACCTACAACAAAATGAATAAATGCCCATCAAATTTGTTTACCTAAATGTCTCTATCATAAGGTGGGGTTTCATACAAGGCACAAAACTACACTGAACCCTATAGTTTGTAGAAGGATTTTTTTTTTAAACTGGGTGCGGGTGTGGTTGAGTATGCTTCTTTAGGCATTGATGCAGATTTGTTACTTTCCACAGAATTCAGCGCAGTTGAGAACTCATAGCGAATGGGTAAAGGACAGATCCATAATAGTGAGTGCCTACCCAGCAAACCAGTATTGCTCTTGAATAAATCTCTTTTACTACATACTGTCTCCTGCTCATTTTCCAAGAACTCAGCAAAGCTTGGTGTCCTAGCCTGTATTCCAGAACAGTTTTCCTTGTATCCAGTGCCATCCAGCCGCCTATCCACCTCAGGCAGACAGACCCACTTAAGCAATTTTCCCACTACAACTTGAAATACTGCAACTTCCAGCCATTACACTCCCAGGACCACAACACTCAACAGAGCTGAAGTATGCTTGATTAGGCTTCTCTCCATACTTGTGATATCCTGATGTCAAAAAAAAAATCTGTAAATGTCTCTTTAGTGTGCACACTGCTGAGGGTTAAAATGTAAGCTGCTCCATCTCCTCTCTCCCCCTTTTAGGTACCTAAACTACCCTGCATTCTCTGAGTTACCTACTTTCTCTCCCAATAACTCTTGCAATTTGACGCTCTCATTAACTGTGTTCCGAGTTCTCTCTCTGCTTAAGACCCCTGTTCTATGCCTATAGCTCTAACCACTTCTGTGTACTTTCAACTCGATTCCCTCTACTCCTTCAATCCCTTCCTAATTCTGCCCACCTAGTATCCCCTGATCCTTTCTATTCCCTTTTTCCCCAAACGGACTCCTTCCTCTGTGCTCTACTCCTTTTCTTTTCCTACTTCCTCCCTTTAACAGCTTCAAAAGACAATCTGGTTCCTTACCAGCTCAATTGCAGACATCCACTCCTTACAGATTATTTTAATTACCTATAATTACATCACCTCCCCATTACCTCCTCCCCCTCCTGTCCAATATACCCAATCTTCATACTTTGCCTCTCTTGATCTCATCACTTGTTTTCCCTACCTTGCTATGCTCTTTCCCTCTTTTACTTTTGCTTTTACTCCTAAACACACACATGCACACACACACCCTAGCTTATTCTTCACCTCTCCCTCATCTGCGTTTTTCCTCTCACCCATTTTCTCCTCATTTCTTCTTTACAACTACCCATCTATGAGTTACCCTAAACTAGCCTAGCCTTTCATCACCTCTTATCCTTCATATATCACACCTCCTCTTCCTTTATTCCCAAACATGATTTCTGTCTATATATGTACTCTCTCTCCTCACCTGCTGTACAGCAAATATCACCCTCATTAATCAACCACCCACACTCACCCTTTCTCTCATCAACACAGACAAACCATACCATATCATAATCACACCTTATTTAATTAACCCATCTTACATTGTCCTGCACAAATATCTTGTCACCAATCCTCATCCCATAAAAGTCACCAATCCTCATCCCATAAAACAAAGCTTTATCTCCTTTCTAACAAATTTAAGTCCTCTGTCCTCCATCCTTTCTCCAAAAACGTATTCTTAAGTGGTGATATGCACCCTAACCCTGGCCCCAGCTCCTCTCCCAACCATGACACCAGCTACCTACTCGCTGCTATCACTAATTCTAAACAATCCACCCAGAGTTTAACAATCATCTCCACGAATATTCATAGACTATTAAACAAAATCTGCAAATTTCATGCATGGAATGTTCAGTACTTTCCTAGTACAGTTGTTCTCACTGAAACATGGCTTAAACTCCAAACCACTGACACTGAAATCCTTCCTCCTGGCAATATCATACACTCTATGTTACACAAAACAGCTGGCGGCATTGCAACATTCTACTCAAATCAACTGAATATCTCTACCCAGTCAGAAATATTGCCATTTGCAAACTAAACAACCACAAAAAACTATGCATTACTGGTATCTATATCCCTTCAGGAAATAATATCCACACTCTTGAAGACATTCTGCCCTGGATTTCCAACCATATCCTAAATGAAACTATAATTCTTGGGGATATCAGCATTAACTGGTAAACCTTGACCTCTGACTTCCCAACCTCAAACATTATTTCTCCATGGCTTCATTCAACTAAATTCCTCAGTCACCCATTACAACAAAGCAACTAATAATGGCTCCATCCATGAGTGGATCCTAGTATCCAACTCTAAGTTGTGTCACAGTCCTACAACACTCCCAGATTCTATTAGTGTCCACCTCCTAGCCCATGCCCAAAGGTTTTCTCTATATCACATCAGGCACCATAAATGTAAAGAATGCTGTGGCCTCACCAACTTTAACCCAGAGAAATTCAACAATAGACTGGCCCTCCATTCCCTAGTTGCCCCCCCCCCCCCGGAAAAGAGTTAAATCTCACCATGCACCTTGGCTGTCTCATTCCATTTGAATCCTTATGCACAATAGAGATACTGTATGGAGAAACTGGCTCAAAGCTAAATCCTCGAATCATCTACAAACACCTTTGTAACCTCACCAAAAGAAAGTCCAAGAGGACAAAAAAAATACTATCTAAAGGCTCAAACTAACCATCATAAAACCCCCAAAGTTTCTGGAACTCTACTAAAAGGCTCCTCAACCATAGTTCCCACAGCATACCAATCCCATGTCCAAATAATTCTGCCTTTGAAACTGCCATGAAGTTTAACAACTACTTTATTGATTCTATCAACAAACTAACCCAACACAGTCACAGCCCTAACCCTACGCTTACTTCCACTCCCCATACAAGGCATCTACATTTTCTCTCAAATCTGTCCCTACTGCCTACATTAAATCTCTACTTAAAAAAATAAAGCCCTGCTCTTCCTCAGCATGCAAGCTACCTGCAGAATTTCTAAAAAATAGCAGCCAACACTATAGTGTACCCACTTCTCCATCCTCATGCACAGATCTATCAAAGAATGTATAGTCCCTTACATCTGGAAACAATTCTATATTACTTCACTCCATAAAGGTAGACAACTGATAGAACTCAGAAACTACAGGCCCATAGCTTTTTTCTGCCCCCACTTTCCAAAATACTCGAAAAATGTATCCACAAGCAAGTTCTCGAACATTTAGTTAATGAAAATCTTCTCACGACAACCCAACATGGCTTTCATCCTCATAACAGCACTACTACTGACCTAGTCCCCTTTACCCCTAGGAACATTAAAGCCAGAGAAAATAACCTGTTAACCTCCCTCTTTCTGGAGGATACACTACAGTCTCTTGCCCCTTGCTTCTGTCTAAAATGTCTGCTCTTGGATTTGCTTACTTCACACTTAACTGGTTTTCTAGATACCTTTCCAGTCGACTGTAGTCTGTCAAGTGGCTTTCCTCCTTTTCCAGCCTCTTCCCTGTAACACTGGAGTACCACAGGGTTCCATCCTTGGTCCCATTTCTATTCCACATCTTTACTAATAGCCTTCATTTTTCCTGCTCTCATTCCTCTCCAGTTCAATATGCAGATGACTCCACTATCATCTGCTCTTCCAAAAATCTCCTACACCTTCAGTCTATTAATCAAAAATCCTTCAACTCCAATGAAAACTGGCTAAATTCCGCTAGTAATTCCCTGCTAGGTGAGGAAAGTAAACCTACATTTTTTTGTCTGTGATTTGCTGATGGAGCTGATTTCTGTTTTGCCTGCTCTATTTCATTTTCTGTTTTAAGAAATCTGCTTGGCCTGGTGATTTGGTTCTTTGTGAGAGATAGACACAAATTATCTAGGCTGCACATTTCATGTTTTTTCATTGGTTAAATTGTTTCTTGACTGCACTATTTAAACTGTATTTTAACTAACTGCTGCATTATTTCTGCTTTTTACGGTTTGTGACTGCATCATTTTCTGCATTTGATTTCAGCTTTACTGTTAGCCTAGATAGAATAGTCTAGATTCAAACTGGCTGAATCTATACTGTCACTGATACACTTGTGCACTACACCAGCCATCTTACATTAAGGGCGGCTCCCTTGCATCTTTGTGGCAGAAGAGTGCAGATCAAGCCTTGTCTGAGCTGGGGATTGCTGGAGAAAGGTTCATTGTATGCCTTCCTATTGGTAGATTAGCTTAAAAGTAATCTTTATATGGGTACTTCCTGCCCTCCCCACATGATGGGAACACCCATCATCCTTGGATCCTCTTATCTAAAAAGATTTCAAGCCTATATAACCTAAAGCACTGATGGTGATTCACTGCTGGGTGAAGAAAGTAAACCTATATTTTTTTTCTCTGTGACTTGATAGAGCTTCTTATAAGCCTAGCTTTTGAGTGTTGCTGCTCACCATGCAGTGGGGGGTAGTGGTGCCCTGTATAGATGCAAATGCTTTCAAATGCAATTGTTCCCTACACATCTGCTAGTTGAACCCTTCTAAAATTCCCTGCTGCACACTGAGCATCATTGCCACACCTATTCCTAGTCTTCAATAGACCAAGCCTCTTTGTTAGTCCTAACACAGAAAACTCCCTTCCCTAATAGTACATATAGTAAAAAACTGCTAAAATGGATGGGCAGTTTCTCATCATTTCTCTAGCCAGCCTGATAGACATGGGCATCCTGAAGCAATGTAGTAATTACTTCATGTATATGGGCAACCACTTACTCCTAAAACAAATATCCTATTGTGCGAGATGTAATTACACTATGAAATTGGAGTCGGTTCTCTCATGTAACAACAAACTGGACATCAAACAGGTTTTCAGCACACACACTTCACCTCTTACACAAAGTAAGGTTACAACACATAAACCCACACAGTAAAAACTCTCAAAAATTGAAGAAATACAGTACAGTATGAACAATTCAGTTTCTTATGTGTTGCACTTTCTGTCCCCCCCCCGCAGAAACATACCTTACGTTTTTAGAGTTTTAAAAAGGAAGATGCAAATAAATTCCCCCTCTCCCCAACTTTAGAACAAGTCAAACCAAACAAGTCAAATTGCTAAAATGTCAACACTCGCTCTGAACTTACTCAGTTTGCATCAAATTGCACATTCTCTCTCAGATCTCTCACACACACACACGTCTCTTCAGCTTTCATACATGCATTCACTCACTCTCTCTCCGATCTCTCAGACACACTCACTTCAATTTTCATCCATCTCTCTGATCTGTCACACACAGTTTATGCTTTCATACATGAATTCACTCTCTCTCTGTTCATTTAATTCAGTTCCAATCTACTCAGCATGCCACTGAAAACAGTCTGGCGTACCATGTTTTCTTACGGAAATATAAGTTCAAAATATTATTATTCCCGCAGGGTTTTAATTACTGTATTTCAATATTAAAATCAAATCAATACAGTGTTTATGAAATGGTATATTATAGGGTACAGTCTTCTTCAGGACTACTTCTAATAGTAACTCTCGAGCAACCAGAAACTACACTTATCCAGCATCTACCAATCACCATGGGTGCCGGTTAACAGAGTTTACTATATGCGGAGGTACTCACTAGAAGCCTACCAAAAGATCAGAGACCTCCTAAACATAAACCACTTGCACACACTGCTATGAAAAATAGTAACCACTACATAACACATGCACCAGTGTCTCAGCAAATAAGCAGGTAAGTCAAAACACCTCAAAGCCTAATCTTAGTCATAGGTGACTCTATAGTGACACGCAGCTGTCTCACTCAACAGGTTGGACAAAGAGAAGGTCATAGGATCCATCAAATCATGCATGCACTCAAGTCACTTTACAAGTAGTACCATCATGACTCTGTCATAGTCCACGTTGGGGTGAATGACTTGTGACATACCTCTCTGGACTATATGAAGACAGACACGACTGAACTCTCAAATTGTGTGCTCCAGGAAGGTATGACTGCAGCCCAAAATAGCATTCTACCTTCATCCAGGATGATGCCACAACATAAACAATAAATGATTGACTTCAACAACTGGCTTAGCTTCTGGTGTCAATTCAGGGGAGATCAGTATCTGTCAGCCTGGAAAGACATGGTCAAAAGGCCATGCTGCTTTGCCAAAGATGGTCTGGACCTGTGTCGTGTAGGTTTTTGGATATAGTGCCTTTTTTAGGAAATGTCAAAACAACAAATTTTCTGATGTAACAAAATCCACTTGAGATAAACTAAAGGTTTTGCTGCTTAATGCTAGGAGTCTTGATGGGAAAGCTGAACTCCCTGGAAGCACTCCTCACCTTGGAAGATGTCGACATCTGTGTGATCAGTGAGATATGGTTCAAGCCCACAGAGAGCACTCCAGCTGTGCAAAGCTACAATGCCTTCCACATGTTCAGACTTCAAAATGATCATTAAAGAACCAAAGCTGGAGGTGTGTCCATCTTCATTAAGGCCAAGTACACCTCAAGACTGGTCAAACAGTATGACTCTCTCGAACTACGCCATGTCCAATTAACTATAGGCAAAGTACCCTTCCGCATTCATTGTTAGCTATAGGTCCCCCACCATGTACCAATAAAACCATACCACCTACCTGAACTTACTGGAGTCACTCACCATACAGACAAGCACCTGAGTCATGGGAGATTTCAACTATCCCTCCATTGACTAGGAGTTGTACATGAGCACAAACATGCTCGCCCAGAGGTTCCTGGACTTTGTCAGCTGAGATGCTCTAGAACAGATAGTCTGCACCCCCACAAGGGGCCCAAATGTCCTAGCTATAGTACTCACCAACATGGGGGGTCACTGCACTCCCACCTGTGTGATGCCCTCCCTGGTAAGGTCAGGCTATAAAAATCAGTCTCACTAGAAGTAAGCTTTGGACCTGAAACCCCCACAAGAGCAAAGAAACTAAATAACTTTTCCAATCAAACTATAGCCTACTAAGTGATGGTATTAAAAGTTTTATAACCCCCCCCCCCTGCAATCACAGACAACAGTGACTCCTATGCAGAGGTGTATGCAAATGCCCAGAATAAACACACAAACAACTGTATAGACTCAGCTGTACCTGGCTGGATCAAAACAAGGTCCTCCTGAAAAATGACCTCAATAAACAGGTTATACAACAAGAGGAAGAAACTAATGTCTAAAAACAAAAAGGAACTGACTCAGCAGAGTAAGAATTCCCTCCACAGCTTGAGCAAGCAAATCTAAAATCTTGTAAAGTCCTCAAATGTGAATGCCAAAGCTAAAATAGCATCCCTAGCCAAGGATGATCATAAGGGATTCTTTTAACTATGTCCGAAATCTAAAAGAGAATACCCAACCATGTGTCAAACTGATAGTGTATGGCACCATTCATACTATACTGGAGGAAACTGCCAATCTGCTAGCTGACAGATTTGGTGGAAACTTCACTCCCCTGTCCCCACCAGCCATACCCCAAAAGCATACCGGACACCAGTCCTCTGCCTAGCATCTCTAGAGATCAGGACATATCTGCACTCTGCAAGGCCAAATATTGGCCTCAGTGGGACCAGAAAACATCCCAGGTTCCTTACTAAGCAATCTAAAATGGGACATAAGGACCCACTGACTTTGTTCCAGCAGAGTAGACAACAGCAACTGTAATCACCATGCACAAAAGTGGAACATCAGCTGACATTGGGAACTATAGACCCATAAGTCTAACCAGCCCCATCCACAAGGCCATGGAAAGAACCATCATTGACCTCATCAACAAGGACATAGGTGACCTTCAAATACTAGACCCAAGCCAGTTTGTTTTTGTTAAGTGTAGATCATGCTTATTAAACCCAGCAGACTTCTTTGAGAACGTCACCCAAGTCCTGGATGAAGGTAAGACTGTGCATACTGCCCATCTTGACCTAGCCAAGGGTTTTGACACAATTCCCCACTCAGGTATCATTAAGAAGTTCTCCCAGCTGGGGATCAACCTTTATGTCATTAGATGGGTAGCCAGCTGGCTCAACGACAGAACATATACTGTCAAAGTTGGTGACTCCACCTATACCAGTAGACCTGTCACAAGTGGTGTACCACAAGGATCGGTGCTGGACACTTTAATGTTTGAAATCTATTTCTCAGAAGTCCAGGCTAAAGTAGACAGTCTTTGGCTTACCAAGTTTGCTGGTGATTGCAAATTGGGTGCAATCAAGTACCCCAACAATGTTAACATATCACAGGGAAGGGCCAACACAGACAAATGATTGGTGCCAAAGCCACATTCTAAAACTAAATGCAAAAAAATGCATTATTATCACCTTTGGCAAAGTGGAAGTTTCTGCTAATTACAGTATTGATAGCACCTCCCTAAGTTCAAACCCACTAGTGTGAGATTTGGGAACACAGGTTGGTAGCAATCTGAACTTCGACTACAATGTTTCCACAGTGGTAAGGAAAGCCTTCTACATTGCACATGTCAAAAGTAAGGGCATTGCATCCACTTCTAAGGATGTTACAACTTCAATGTACTTGACCCTCCTCAGACCATTAATAGAGTATAATGCTCCCTTTTGCATTTACCTCATCAGACACCAGCAGCAGTTGGAGAGACCATAGAGGTTTCTCATCAAGAAATTAAAGGGCCTCCAAACCATGACCTACATGGATAGACTGAAAGCCCTGTCACTGTTCTCTGTATATTATAGGCTGTTGAGAGGTGACTGGTGCCTCCCCTACAGGACAGTCTCCAACCCTGCCCTGATGGAAATGCTGCACATCCACTAGTCAAATGGCACAAGATTCATTCATTCTAGGGATCTCAACCTAGCCTGTGACATAAATGGAACATGCTGGAGAGCCAGATACATCTCCCAGAGACTGCCGCTAATCTGGAATAAACTTTCAATTCATGTGAAGCAGAGTTCCTCACTGACCCTATTCAAGAGCAACTTAGACAAATTGCAAATTCACCCCAGGGGTGACACCCATGTCCCCCATAGACAGGGATATTCGGTGTTGATCATAGACTCACTCTGTAAATTATATCCATCTAACCAAGGAAAATTGGGGCAACTCAGGATTAACATGGCTAGTCTTGTAAGAGCTCTAAGGCCGCTAGCCTAGTAACCTCCTATGAGCCTATGTGTGTGTAAGCCAATATTCTAACTAGAATCACATGTCTGTAGTCAGGGCTTTCTTTCCCTCTCTACTTCACCTGCATAAGCTGGATGATGTGGCTTCTTACAAGTTTTCCAGAAGAGACAAATTGTTGATAAGGCACCATTTTGCTTTTTCTGTGCAGCTGTTTTGAGATTATGTATTGTGTTGAGCTGTAAGAATTCATATACCTCATTTCATTACCATAATTTCTGAGAGAAAGTGGCAAAATAAATTTAATGGGGATGGCCATGACTTCTGAGCAATAAACTGGTATAATTATATGAAACATGTTTACTAATTTTTTTATACAACTACATAACTTTAAGCTTAATCAAATACTTGAGCCCAAGCACTGCATAAATAAAGTACAGATAAAGAAATTCAAAGCTAGAGGATTACTGATGCATATAAAAATAATAAAACCGGTGGAATAAATTAAATATTACATAAAATGTAGAGGAAATGGCTTACAGACTGAATCATGCAAAGGTTGCTTTAAAAAGTATGACATTAGGTGTCTGAAGTTCCCACTTAGCCAACCAGATAGTAAGATACAGAGTTATAGACTTTTATGCAAAATGCACAAACATTGGAGGATTCCAGCTGCACCACCTGAAACACTAATAGCCCCTGGGAAGCAAAGCACAGAGATTGGAGCAGCTAGTACTGGAAGAGAAGGTCCTTCTGAAATGGGGCACCAAGCCATCCATGGCTAAGTAAACCAGGATTAGAATTTTGTAGAGGCTATGCTGTGCAACTGGGATCCAGTAAAATCACCACTGAAGTGGCAAAATATGGTGTTTTAAAATCCCAGCAGTTAGTAGCTGGACTGAAGAGATTTGCACAAGCTGCTGACAGTCATCCTCTGAATCTGGATGGCCCAGATATGGTGTGCGTTGCTGCAGTCCAGCTGAAAAAGAGACTATGTCATGCACCATGGGACATGCGATTAGAGGGCGGAATAAGTTTGATGACAGTGATGTTCCTAAGATGGAAACAAGAGTATTTGACAAGCACTGAACTTTGATCCTCGAAATCACCCTGTAACCACTCCCAGATTTTGTTTGTGCCTTTCGACTTTTCCCGATTAAGGGGTCGCCATAGTGGAACTCCGGTCCGCTAATGATTGGTAGTGGATTTTTACATACCGGGTTACCAGCCCTGACGCACAACCTTCAATGAAGACATGCCCCATTCACGTATGCCTCCACACAGAAGACGCTCTAGCTGAGAATCGAACGGGACAATGTCTTGCTATGAGGCGACAACGCTACCACAGCAGCACCACCGCAGTTGTAACCACTCCCAGATTATGCTACTTAAACATGCACTACTGTCTAGTTCCACAGTAGGTGATATTTGGAGACATAATTAGAGATCGACACAGTACATAAGTATGGCTATATGAACACAACTACCTTCTTGTCTGTGTTAACTGTAAACTGATTACCAACCATGCATAAATGGATGCTTGGATGCCAATTGGATAATGACAAACACAGACTCCTGAGGGAATTAAAGATATAGCCGTTTGTTATCAGCATAACAAAGGTTCTGTAAACCTTTCTATCAAATAATATCCTCCAGGGGAATCATACAGATACTGAACAGATGAGAAAGAGGACTGGGATCCTATTGGAGCACCACAGTGAAGGGTGTAAGTAGCAAAGTAATTATCCCAAGACAACTCTTTGTAATCTGAAGTGAGAGAAAAATAAACTAGCTTTAAGGGCTGCAGCAATACTGCTCTTAATGATCTGGTAGGGAGGAATGGTCCACCATGTCAAAGTCTTATGAGACAGTAAAAAGAAGGACCAGTGCAGAATAGTGACATTGCTCTGTTACCACAACACGATCTTTAATGACTTTAGTGAGGGTCATTGCAGTGTTCAAACCAAGACTAGAAAGGATCATTAATGTTATTTGTAATAAGATTCCATTTATAGACACTATTTTCTGACAATAAGAGAGGTTTGATTCGCTCAAAACCAGGAAAAACACCAAAATAAAAGTAGAAGTCACAAATGGCAGACCAGCGGTTATAAATTCACAAAGATTCAGCTTATTAGTCTACAGGTATAAGTGCTTTCGTCCCAATCAAATTACATAAGGAACTTCATCAGATACCTGATGTGATTTGATTGGAAGAGAGGTATGATGTTGGCTGATAGTTACCTAAATTGCAATGACCTAAACTCACCTTTATGGAACAGGAGTAATAACACTTCCTTTAAAAGAGTTGGAAATTGTAGTCCCCAAGAGCGGCGAGGAGGGTATGGTTCAACACTGGATAAGGTGGTTCAACACTGGATAAGGTAGCCCAGATAAGTCAGAGTAAGCATGCAGTCAGTCCACAAATGACAGTTGGAATACTGGGAAGAGTGGAGATAAAATCATTTGTGATTAAAGAAAACTCATTCCACCCCATGTCTGTTCACAACTCCTTAGGGACACTGTCGCAGCTCTTGGGTGTACCATTTTGGAACCCCATTCTGATCAGTGCAAGCTTAATTGCAAAATACAACCAGCTAAATCACATTCCTTGCTAGTTAAAGCCTTCCAGTCCAAGAGACTGGCTAGCTTGCACAGCCCTCAAACCCCCAGACACCAGGAAGGGTGAGAAGGTCAGTTTGCCACTGCTAAGATCTCCATGGAGAAGTACTCATAGTTCTACCAGGAGAGCTCAGCATAGTAGAAGGAAAAGTATTTAGACAGAGCAAGACTGCTCTACAGCAGAAACAAGAACTGCCAGTTTTGCTGCAACCTTTTGACAGTCATTCTGAGTTCATGGAGATCAAAGTCGATCCATTGCTTACAAAGAACCAGGTAGGCCAGGCAGCCACACACAGCTGGGGGAAAAGTTGTTAGTTGAGGAAGTCAGGGCTCAAATATAGATCCCCATCCACTCATCAGGATTACTGACAATGTAGTCCTGAAGCTTGACTACAAAGACAGGGTTCAGTGTGTTGGGGTAAATGGACCTCGCTTCCTGCATTGCATGAACTAGAGTCAGATATTTTCATGAGGGGCTGGTCAAGTACAAGTAGAATTATGGAGTGATTCAACTATATGACAGGCCCCGCCACCAATTCCCAGTTTATAACCCAATTTAGGGGGGGACTGGAGATAAAAACCTGAGCAAACAAGAATCCCTTCATAATAGCAAAGATTTTACAACTGCAACCAGACTGGACTACATTGTAGACAAACTGAAGAGACAAGGATATCAGAGAATTCTTCATAAAACATCCTCACACTACTGGGTGCAACATAGATAAGGAAGGTGTAAGTACAGCCAATGTTGTTCTTATTCAGCCTGCTGTTTAAAAAATGAATCACCACATCCCAGTCCCAGACTAAACGCATCATGGCTGCTGTCTCAAAGAGAATTCAGGGAGGCATTAAGGCCTACAGAGGAAATTAGCTACCATACCAAGTCTTGGTGATAAACAATACATGCAAACTCTATAACAATACTAAAAACACTAGTCAGGTTACAAATAAGGATGGCATTAAATATAGTGCCTACCAAGAGCTAAGTAAAGTGGTACAAAGACTATACTCAGCGATGACTTAAAGCACATTCAAGACACATGCACCGTATGATATTTACACAGATCATTCAAATCATTGGTAGACTTATTGATGCAATCCTAATGTAGGTCAAGGCAATGCTAAAGATGAATCTTTTTGTACAATAATCAAATAATGTATAAAGATATTAATTATTATAAAGTTATTGACAGTCAATTTCTGTAATCAAAAACCTCAGACAGTAGAATATGATTATACTTCTGACAGTTCAGAAACATAAGTTTAAAAGTACTAGCCTGTTGAAAAATTGTCTGTGAATATGTGGTTTTAATTTTTTCTTTTTAGCTTTTTTACGGGAATCAGCCCATGTTTTCAAAGGAATTACAAGCTACACCACCCATTTACGAGTTTTACTGACTTCATATTGAAGTGGAGAATTTAAGTTTCTTACAGAAATGGGCATACATTTCGGACTACTGATTCGGTTTTTGTGAGATTAGGATATTTTTCAAAGGAAGGTGTAGAAAAGAGATTTGCAGTTAAGGATGCAGTATGGCCACATTTTATTGTTTGCCAAAAATTCACAAAAGTCTTAATAACCCCACAGTCGACCAACAGTCTCAGCTTGTACATATTTGTTCCACAATATTGGTTTGTTACTTCATGAGTTTCTTTATTCCTTTATTAAATTGACATCATATATCAGGGACACCCCTGATTTCTTCTAAAAACTTAAGGTGGACAAGCAACATGTACTGGTTAACGTCAGACGTGAAGACCTTTATATGAATATTTAACATTTACATGGGATTCAAGCTTTGCAATATTTTTGGGGAAAGTCCACTTATTAGTTTTGCTACTGAACTGTTGGAATTTAGTTTAACTAATATATTTTTTTTAATTTAAAAATGTCCTTTACCATCAGCTGCAGGGTACAGCCATGGGGGCATCATTTTCCCCATGTATGCTAATTTGTTAATGGGACTGTTTGAAACTGAATATATTTACAAGCATAATTTTTTAAATAATTTTATAATGCATTATTTCTGTTATGATGATTTGATTTTTGTTTGTCAAGGTGGCCAAGACCAGATCTCTGATTTTCTTACAGATCTAGGGAAAAATAGATTTGGTCTGTCTTTTCATGAACAAAAGTGGGGGAATAAAGTTGTATATTTGGATTTGAAACTAAAGGGGTGCAACAATGGAGAACTTCCATATATAGAAATTTTGAAGACAGTGGGCAATTTTTGCATGGTACGAGCTGTCACTCCCCACTTTACCTTAAGATGAATTGTTATGGTTGAAAAGATTATGTAATAGTGAATTAGATTTTATGAAAGAAATTAGGTTTACTGCTCAAATATTTTTCTCTAGGGGATATAACAAGTCTATTATAGAGAATCCCTTACTTTGAGTTAAGTGGAAACTGTTAATAATGTGGCCACTAGATTAGCAGTTCATGTCCATGAAAAAAATAGAAAAAAAAATATTTGTAATATATCTTCCCTTAATAGACAGAACATTTATTTTGTTTCTATTTGCACTGGATTTAGTCAAAACTAATAGAATTGATTAAATATTATTGGAATTTTTTGTCGCAGCATCATGATTTTTCTACCATCTTATGTCCTTTTCCTTACATAACTTATAAAAGATGCAGAAATTTAAAATATATATTAGTGCACAGTAATTTTCAGGAACCAAATAACTATTCCTACAGGACCCTTGTTAATTCAGGTACCTTCACCTGTGGGGGCTGTTCGAGTTGTATATATGTTCAGAAATGTTTTTTTCAAGATCAGTGGTGTTAGGTTTGTACCTACTGATAGATATACCTGCAATATAAAATGAGTGATATACATACTTAAATGCATATGTGACTTATTTTATGTAGGGGAAACCAAGAGACCATTCAAACTTAGACTGTAGGAACATGTAAGAGATATTAAACTTAATTGTGAAAGCCCAGTTTCTCTGCATTTTAAGTTACATCGTGGAGGTGATTCTTGTGGTCTGCAAGCTAGCATTCTGGAACAAATATACTTAAAATATTGTGATGATACAGTATTTAAAAATAAGCTGCTATATAAAGAATCTATTTTTATTTTAAAGTATGGCACTAATTCCTTGGGGTCTTAACACTGAATAAAACAGGAGGCATCTGATTTAATTATCTATTTTTATTCTTGTGTGTGTGTGTGTGTGTGTGTGTGTGTGTGTGTGTGTGTGTGTGTATATATATATATATATATATATATATATATATCTAGAGAGAGAGAGTTGCTTATGTTTGCAAGTTTATACTCCTCGAAGACTACACAGCCGAGGCGCTAGAGATCTGTGTGTGTTGTTCTTTGAATTGTATTAAACTTGAACAGCAGCCTTTTGGTGGTTTCTTATTCCCCTTCCCAATTCCATCTCATCCTCTTTAATGTCACACAGGTCTGATACTGCCCTCTTCATCCTCTGTATAGTTTGTCACAGTCCAACCTACTCCTGACTTTTTGTACATTTCTTATCAATCAAGAACTCCTAACTATATACGTCTGATTACAAAGTATCCAGTACTTACAATATAAATGTATACACCGTATTTACTATTAGTATCTTGCCTACTTAACATGAAACACCAGCTTTCACAACTTGTAATGCTTGCCTAATGAGCTACTAACTTCTCATTAGTATTTAAAAACATATTGGCTGTTTGGACAGCCCAACCAGCATGCCCAGTGTAAATCCAGCATATACCAATAGAAAAATGTCCAGACTCTGAAGAATCATTGAGCTGCTAGACTTTTCTATTGGCATACACTACAGAGTATAGATTAAAATACAAGAAAAATCAGGTATGATCTGCAAAAATAAAGAAACAAAAATGTTACTGATTTTCCTTGCATTTCCCTGCTGTCCGTCCATAAATCTTGGCAGACTTTCGTACCTCTTAACTGTCTGGATCTTCACAAAATGTCGAGATTTTTGCCTCTCAGTTATCTTCTTTTCCTCATAAAAAAATTAGTTTTCTGGCAAGCCACTGGGGGTTGAATTCATTAAATGACGACACACATTTGAGATTTATGCTTTATATCCTTCACAAAATGTGTACTAACAGAAAATCTCTCATTCTAGCAACCTTTGTTCTCAACGATGTTGGTCTTTGTCCATATTTCTTACATTAATAATGACAGAAAAACAAAAAAAAAAAAAAAATAGCATTGGAAATTCTCTTTTCTCTGTTGCTTCCCTTGAGCAGCATTGTGCAGCTGTGGGAATGTAGGTCCCATATGCATGTGCAGTACAAATGAAAACACAGAAGAATGTGAAACAAAGTGTAGAAACACTACAGCACTGTTCTACAAAGACGTTTTTAAGAAAGGTAAACAATTTCTTAAACAACGTCATTGTATAATAGCAATAACCCATGACTGGGTGTGGGTAATACTGGATTTAGTAGAAAACATGAGAGCCAGCAAACTGTAGCATAAACCATTTATTAGCTCAAAAGCATAATAAAAAAAGAGACAAAACAGACCAGTTTTGGCTGTAAAAATTACAAAGCCTTCTTCAGTGCAGTAAAGACATATTCCAATGTTCTCCTTTTTATAGGTTACCACTAGATGAGGCTCCAAATTAGTGAATTAATTAGTTAATTAATTAACCATACCAATTAAAGGTATTTATTAAGCCCTGGTGAAAACAGTGCCCCCAGTTTGATGATCCATTTCTTCTCTTTATTTAAAAGTTGATGCCAACCTGATTTATTTGTTCTCTGTCCAATAATTCTGTCTATCACTGTAAAAGTAAAGGATGCATTCTTGTGTGCCTCAGTGTGTTTGTATAAAGCATTTGTGAGCTTCTTGTGTCTGATGTCACTTAGATGTTCAGAGATTCTGAAATTTAAAGGTCTAGATGTTTGTTCTACATAAAATGCAGAACAGGTGCAGGTAACCAAATAAATCACCCAGTCAGTCTGACAGTTTGCAAAAAAAAGAAAATATCAAATACGTGACCAGTATTCTTGCTGCTAAACTGATACGTCTTCATCACCCTTCTGCAGTGAGTGCAATGGCCACAGGGAAAACATCCCTTAAGTTGGTCCCCCACAGAAGTGGTTTGTATAGATTCACCTTTACTCCTCCAACCATGTTTATAATGATTTAAGAATGAGCCCACATTTTTGCCTCCCCTGAAAGAGAAATGACATCTGTAATCCAGAATCTCACATAATTTGGTGACTGCTAAGAGTATGTTCCAATGTCTGCGGACACTATTGAATAGGACATCAGTGTTCCTTCCATACGTAGTGACCAGTCGGATGGCTAAATCTTTGTTCATAGTCTTATCCCTGTATGTTAAGAGATCCTGCCTGTCACGATTGGCCACCCAATGTCTGGCCTAAAAGATGTTCCCCGTTTTGTAGCCTCTATTCCTGAATCTAGTCTTAATATACTTGATAAGTAGCATCACTTGAACATATACGTTTCATATGCAAACATTGTGATTTTGGGATGATTCTGCATATATGTAGAGGGTGAAAGCTGGTAGCATGGAGAAGGGAGTTATATTGGGGGTATTTACGATACACTTCTGATGTTACTAATCTTATGATTATGAGTATCAACCCTCCTGATGCTTTTTCTTTTTTTTTCCTGTTTTCTTCTATGTTTATATATACCTGATTCAAGTTTTTCTATTGACTTAATTCCATTTGTAATTACAACTGTTTTCAAATGTATCTATATCCCATTGTAAACATAAAAATGTTTTTTCTTTTCCTTCTATGCTTCTCTTTTTTTCAAAAATGTAATAAAAATTATATTGGAAAAAATGCTTGTTCTTTTTGTAGGTTTACATTTTGTTGAACAACTCATTTGGCAGTGATATTGCTTCACCACTTTTTCTTTGTATTTCTTCCTATAACGTGATGTTAACCAAATTCATCTCTGTCCCCCTGCTAATCTTGTTAAAAGTATCAATGCAGTTTTAATGCGTCAGGATGTCACCATTTTAGCCTTTGTGCTGTTTTTGATGCCTCATAAAAACAAGGCAAAAGGTGTGAATCAGTTAATTTCACATTATCATTTTACAATAATACCTTTAAGCTACACAGGGACTGTACTACAAACAACTATTAGAATTCCAACAGTTTTTCTAGTATTATTACAAAAGAATAATTACACCTGGAAGCATGCTACGTATGCCTACAATATGCCAAAATTAAAAAACAAAGTTCTGTCCAACAATGATAAGCATCCTATATATTTGTATTTTAGTTATACACTCCTGTATTTCATTTCTACCTGCAGACTAAGAATAGTTGATTTCAGGCAGCATATATGAGGAATTCTTTCTTTATCACTCATCTTTTTCATATCATAGTAGAGTGCTCTTTCCCAGGAAATACTAGCAGAGCCTGATTCATATACTTTGTTTCTTCATTGGGCAACACTGCAAAGCGCATCATCTGAAATAACCCTGTATACAATGTCATGATATAAAACACACACCACTGTTTAACTATTGCTTTATTACAAGTCAATGACTTATGCAGACATATTAGTCAAAATCAAACATCTACACACACAAACACACACACATATATATATATATATATATATATATATATGTATGTGTGTGTGTGTGTGTATATATATATATATATATATATATATATATATATATATATATGTGTGTGTGTGTGTGTGTGTCTATATATATATATATATATATATATATATATATATATATATATATATATATATATGTGTGTGTGTGTGTGTGTGTGTATGTATATATATATATATATATATATATATGTATGTGTGTGTGTGTGTGTGTGTGTGTGTCTATATATATATATATATATATATATATATATATATATATATATATGTGTGTGTGTGTATCTATATATATATATATATATATATATATATATATATATATATATGCGCACACACACAAAATCTGGTATTACTGCTGGAAAACAGGCAGTTTGAAATAACTCCTGTTGTTTAAACATCCCACAAAGCCACTTTTTAATACACATGTAGCTCTGTAATAACATTTTCATGGATGAATTTTCTGTCTTGGTGTACCCTGTTGTGAATACTTGCTACTTAGTTAAAACAATTAACTAACCAGTAATGTGGGAACAAATTAGAACCAATGACTTATTGATTAGTGTATAGATATTTTAAAATAACTTGAAAAGGAGTTATTGCTTAGAAAGCTTAAAACAACAAAATTAACACATTTAAAATCATCATGCACAGGCCTAGTTTAATACAAGTGATAATCAGAAGGCTACACCAGCGTCAGTGATTTTAAAAGTATAACTAGAAGCTCTGGGAAATGAACATGTTTATTGTAAGGAAAGTATGAAACAATTCAAAGTGACCATCCATCCACAACCCCCTTTTCCCATTTTTGCACATGGGGTCAGGGTGTCACTTCAACAATGACAATCATCTAGAGCCAGTGTTTACACTGCCAGATGACTAGACCTGCCACAATAGTTCTTTTACATGCACAGTCATACTTATGGCCAATTTAGTGTGTCCAGCCACCCTACTGCATATCTTTGCAATGTGGGTGGAAACTGAAGCACCCGGAGGAAACTCATATGAACACAGGAAAGACATGCAGACTCCTCACGGAAGGCACCCCAGCTGAGAATCAAACTGGAGAACCTCTTGCTGTGTGGCAACAATGTTATCCACTGTGCCACTGGATAATTAGCTATAAATGCTACGTAAAACAGCTGGGTCTGCGTTCTCTTTAATGCTTTAGCAACTTGTGCAGGTGTAGGTTTAGTTACTTCTGCCATGGATAGCTTACAAAAATAATAGCTTTCCATAGCTTAATCTTGAAATAAAATGTAGAGTGGCATTAAATACAACAGTAAAATAAAACTTCCAATGCCAGTGAGCACCTGGCCAAGAAATTAATCCTACTTGTTTATATTAGTTTTCGTTTAAAATTTAACTAGACACAACACACAAAACAAAACAAATCATAATTTAAATGTAAAATGGATGTTAAAATTATGTTTCTAAACCGGCACATCTTTATTATGAAGTCAGTATAGAAGGGAAAAGAGAGCAAGTACAGAGCTGCACAGCCAGCAATTAAAGATATCAGTGATGTGGGAGAAGGGATAAACTAACTGATGAGAAACTCAAGATAAAGAAAAACTGTTAAAAGTGAAAGATCAGATGGCCTAGTGGTTAACTGCTGTGACTGTAGTGTACAGGGTCCTGGGTTCAAGACCTGCAAGTGCTGTTTATCACCTATGAACCTATATTCACCCCGGAGACAACACCAGTGGCTCCACTCGACAGATGCACTGGGAACTAAGGTCTGGTGGCACTATGCCAGGGTATTCCTATGGCTAGGCTTTGTAAAGGCCCTAGGACCATTAGCCTAGTATACATCTATGAAAAGTTTTTCCCTAGCATACAGCAAACTCAGAAATTCTCACTTACCCCCTGTCTAGGGTTAAGGAACTACCTGCTCTCTCTGTCTTTTTATAATTTTAATAAAACAAAATAAAAAAACTAGACTAAATTAACAATCCTTGCTCCCACAGGTACATAAAAGCAGAGGGGTCAGTGAAAGCCTGATACACCGGAGCTATCACTGGACTCTTTCACAAGACCTCCACCATACGACCACCCAGAGGTGGTTCTCATCCTCTTTTAGGCTTAACCTTCAACAGGCGGGAAGTGACAATTTCTGAATTTGCTAGTTTGTTCCCCTCATCACTGGAGGGGCCATTCTCATGACATAGGCTACTGCTTATGATTGGACTCTAACATACAGAAACTGAGATTATGTACCAGAAATGCCATTTTATTACCTGGTTTAAAAGCAATGCTTATTATAAAGGTGGTTAAGGCTAGCAGCATTAAGCTTCATTCTATAACTTTGATTTTGGTTCCTGTAACTCTCCCCACTTGCAAACAGTACAACTCATCATGTAACTTAACTTGCTGATGCCAGAACACTACTGCGGACAGATTTATTTTACAAAGCAGACAATATAAACAATCACATTCATGGCGTGTCTTATTTAAACAAAAGCTTGTTTCGTTTTTTGCACCAGTCACAATAATTGCCTAATGGCTTGCCACTGTTCATTAATGCTCTCTCTTGCTACAAGAAGCCTGTGCTACCATGAATGATCTTTGCTGTTGTGATGCTTGTTATGGCTGAAAAAGTCTGTAAAGGACCAGCACACTAACACTGTGAACAATACTATGCAGACTCCATTTCCACATAACTACTTACAAAATGGCTCCATACTGTCATTTTGAGAGCTGGAAATGCAATCCCTGGAACTGAACAAAAAATTGAACATGGAGAACAATTAACTGCTGTTCTCTGTTAAAGTAGTTTACTGCAGGGGACACACATATATGCAAACCTAACACTCACATTGCTTTCATAGATTTATAACTCAGAGACTGCCATACCTCAGGAAAAAGGGAATACTCAGAAATACAGTGGTCTTAGACTTGGATAACAGTCCCCATTTCCAAACATTCAGTCTCTCTAATCTCTGGCATAAACAACTCTCAGGATTTAACAATAATTACACAACAAAGGCTTTATTTCCCACAAAATCTGTGAAAAATATTCTAAGACTTCAGAAAGTCACTAATCTTCCTTGTAACCTGTAGCCAATAAGGTTCACACTAGCATTTAGAAAATTTATTTCAGTGGCACAGCTTCTTCATTATAGATTATTGATTTTCCCATGCCCTACAGTTCTACTTCTTGACCCTAATATAAGCATTTACTCATTCATTGATTAGCTTGCATTAAGAATAAATCAACCTGCAGAACCTTAATGAGAGAAATGGCTTACTCTCTTCAAGTAATCCCTCCTAGCTTGAATCAAATTATGCAAGAGCTTTTGCTTCTCTGCCTGCATATTTATTCAATTGTCACAGCAGTTAAAAGGCCAAAGTGAAAGGAAAATATTACCTCTCATTTGGGATTTGAACTCAAGTCCTCTAGCATTCCATGCTTGCATCATTGCTGCTGGACTAACAAGAACCCCTGGGAAGACAGTTGAGTTTTTCTTAACAACTAATTGCAGTATTGGGAAAGGCTAAATGTGAAAAATTGATGTCACAAAACAAAAGATTTCTAATAAACTGATAAGAGAAGACTAAAAGCAGCAGATAATCTAAATTTGAAGCATAAAACAGGGCAATCCCATTTAAAACAGTTAAGCCAACATTTCCATTTCATTCATTATATGATTTAGAGTATACTCTCAAGAATAAATGCACAGATACCCAGAACCACACACGTGTTTTACATAAACTGTAGTACAAAACAATACTGCAACACTCATAAAACATGGAAAAGCTTAAACTTTTTTTTGGGAATGGATCACTTTGTTCGTAAAACAAACTTTTATAGCAAACTTGAAAGTATGAAGCAAGTCAAGGTAAATTGCAAGCTCCTTTTAACCTTTTCCATTTCTCATACTGACAGACAGTGACATTTCAGAACACAGTGATCCAATAATTACTACATAAATGTACTGTAAAATGCAACTCCACTGACCTGCCTTTCATTATCATGCCAAATGCATGAAGCATTTAGTAACTTAGCAGATGATGTAGGAACAGTCTATCAGCAGAGAGAAACATTACCACCCAGAGAAACATAGTGGGGGAAATGAACAATTTGTAGGTAGTTCAGCAAGAAGGAACTACATTTGAAGTTGCTAGAATAGAGAATATTATATAATCAAAACCGAAGTATATTACAAGAACAAAGTGCAATACATGACCGAGCAGTTATTTTGTAATTTAACTGTGTGAAATCATACTTTGTAATGCAATATTATATGAGAACTGAAACGTAACTAAATCATCCAGAAAGATCTGTTTAGGTGTTGAAATGCCTTAGGACTTTCAAAATCCTGGATTCATGTCAGTTAGTGCAATTAATATAAATGTATTATAAATTTAATATAAAATAATCCACTATTGTTAAAAGAATAATACTGAACACCATATAGAAGCTGAAAAACAATGTTTTTGTAGAGGACAGGACCCACTTCACATCTTTACTTAAGTATATTCACTTTACAGTCTCATAATCATGGCAAGGACAAGCAACTCTACTTGACTGCTAAAAATACAATTACACATGAACTATAACATAAAAGAAAGGTTTAGGCACATAACTATGACCACAATATTTGAAATTAAATTGGCAACTGGATCAATACATTAAAATCATAATCAACTTCCAGCACATAATGCTACTAACAGTTCTGGTACAGTTGTCTCTGTTTAAGCAGCATTGCAATTATATTCCCCTAACAGGATTACTTAAAACTATCCTTGGTCATACTGATTGATTTCAAAATCACAGCTGAAATAAACCACTCGCAGAAGATTTTGAGGCATCCTGAGAAACAAAAAGTACAAAGCTACTTTTTGGCAGTCCATTAGATTATAGCTTATTATAGACTTCAGGAGAAGCTAGGAGTTGTCAGCTTACTTAAGGTATTTGTAAGGGTATGACAGTAAGCTCATTCTAGAAACTAGGCATTCTCCAAGATAGTATGCAAGCAATAATGCCCAACAGGGTGTGTGTCACTGTGTAAATAAACACATGTCTAGGGGTGTTCTGAGGCCCGAAGCTGCAGGCGGAGCACATGTACACCCCTGTAAGGACATTATTTACATAACACATATGCTGGAGGGCATTATTGTATGACCCAATGAGATGTCTGTAAAACTTTTGTTTTACTTATTTATTTTTGTTACTTGATTATTTTTTAATATATTTTTGATGTAAAATAGTCTACCTGATGTTTAAAACTTGCTGTAGTACATCTAAATGCTATTGAAAGAAGAATTTTACATCCAAAAGATAAGTTTGATAAGTATTTAATGTCTACACACACAATCAGAAAACACACACTTACACACAAACGCCAAACATTCAGAAGCAATGTTTAAAAAAAATAATTTAATAATGAGAGACACTAAGTTTCTTACCTACATAGCTCTCAGCTCTCTACATTTTCAAAGAATGTCCATATTTTACTTAATTTATGTCCCATACTATTGATTTAATTTTTTCATATCTCACAATTTATCAAAGAGGAAGGACACAGCATTTTTTGTATACATTAAAAGTTTATATTAAGTTTTCACTCTGACAAATATTCTTTTAAATTGAGTTTTATATCCATTTAACATTTTATATTAATAAAATGTATTTTAAATAAGTGTTTACAGATTCCTTTTTATGTAACATTGTGGTGCTTACACATTTTGCTTATATATTTTGATTTTTATGGGTCTTTACAATTTTAAATCTGGCTAGTTTCCAGTGACGCTTTATTTAAACCCTCCCATTAACCACAATGATGATTCTAATGGAGTCAAAGTATATTGCTTTACAGAATGAAATAGGTAAGCAAATTTTTATTCTCAAATTGATTTTACTTTTTTTGCATTTTTGTGAGCTTTTTTTAACATGGTTTTATTTATTTTTCTACTCTGTCTGGTCACTGAGAGGCTTCTACTTCTGGATATTGCTTTTTATTTTGGTTTGGTCTACTTCTGATATCCCAGTAGTTAATCACAGTGGTATAGACTTGTCTTCACATATTCAACTTAAGGTTTTATTTATTAATGGTTCTTTTACTCCTAATCAAATTAAAATATTATGAAGTGATATTAAGGAATTAGTATCTGCGGTGGTGGTGCTGTGGTAGCATTGTCGCCTCACAGTAAGACGTCCTGTTCGATTCTCAGCTAAAGCGTCTTCTGTGTGGAGACGTGCGTGAATGGATGTACCTTCGTTGAAGGTTGTGCGTCAGGGCTGGCAACTCGGTACGTAAAAAGCTACTGCCAATCATTAGCAGACCGGAGTTCCACAGTGACAACCCCTAACTGGGAAAAGCCGAAAGATACAACAGATGGGAAGGCCAATTTCAAGAGGTTAAAAAGAGAAGAAGGGCCCCAGGGATACTAATGTAAATGAGAACAAGTCACCATCCATTATTGTAGGTAGTGATTCATGATGTAATGAGTCAAAACAGTGTTCTTGTTTTGGGCAATTCCATGATGAAAAGAATTGCTAATGCTCTTCTAAGAATGAATTAAGAGCAGGTTACTGTTAGACCTAAGAGGGGGAAATGGTTGACATGTTAGAGGCAATGAAATAGTTGTTTAAAGATTCCTCTCCTTATGATACAGTTACTATTGTAGCAGACAGTAATAATGTTGTTTGCAATAGTACTTAGGTATTTGAAAAAGTGGTTTCTATGATATGGGATTAAGCAACTCTCAAGGATTTAGACTGATATTTAGTGATGTTTTTCCTAGTCCTTGTTATGTACTGCAGGTATAAAAAAAAAATAAGTTGTCAAGGGAAATGTCAATCACACATACAACTTCATTAATCCATCATGTCAAAGTAATAACTACTTACTTGTTATGTAGGAATTAAAAAAAGGTTGTGAAGGGAAATGACAAACATATGTAGAACTTCATTAATCAATTCTGTCAAAGTAATAACTACTTGGGATGATTTAGAAGTTAAAATTAACACTTTCAGTAGAGACTGCTTCATCTGAGCCATGCTGGTAAAAGATTAGTTGGCAATTATTTTTTTAGGGGCAATGGGGAGAAGAACTAAAGAAGAACTTAAATCCCTTGAAAATGTATTTTTGTAATTATAGAAATTTAAACAAATTTGTAGATTTAGTATGTATAACAACATGTAAAAATATGATTTGTTGTGCTTTACTGAAATGCAGTTTAATGATTGTAATAAACCTCTAACTGTTTAAGGGTTTAAGGCACATCATGTTCATTTGAACCACAAAGGTGGTGGTGTACCTATATATGTTTGTCTTCACTGCTATTCATTCTGATCAGTTGTGGGAATTCTTGATGATGAAATTAAGTTAGGCAAAATATGACTGGAGGGTAGGAATTTTCTATAGACCCCTCAGCTCAAAGAGCATGACAATAGGTTATGTGGTAATATCTGTGAATCATTTCATCAGAGATATGATCGTGGAGGACACTAACCTTCCAGGAATTGACTGGAATTTCCCTTCTCTCAAGTCAAATATTGCAAACACAATTACAGTTTTATCTCATACAACCATGAGCTGATTATTAAATGACCCAAGTAGGGATAATAATTTATTGGATCTTATTTGGTTAAATCTTGGCACTAACTCAATTTAAACTGTTACACTGGCACCCGATTTGGAAAATCAGATTACTATTCTATTCAATGAGAAATTGTGAACAACACTGATAAATCTGTTAGTTCAAGTGTACCCTTTAGAAAGTTTTATAAAACAGATTTTGAGTTTATAAATAAGGAACTTGGCTCTTTGCAGTGGGAGAGGTAACTGGATGAAAACTCAACAGAAGGAAATTTGACTTTTTTATGGTAAATTAAATGATCCTAATAACAGGGTTTGTATCTGTTGGTGTGGCTAATCATTACAACAAACATTTCCTTCCATGGTGGGCATAAATTAATCTCAAAAATAAAACAATGGTCCTCTGGAAGAGGCATACATGCACTTTGTGTGCTGTGATTAAATATAGATATAATACTGAAAAAAAATATAAGGAGTTAATCAGTTTTAGTTTCAGATAATGAAAACCAGCTAGCTGAGAATACCAAGATAAACGAAAACCCCATTCAAGCACTTAAGATACTTTAGGAAAGAAAATACTCCACCCGTTAGTGTTAAGAATGGGGACACTTATTGATCCTGTTCAACTAGCAGATTTGCTGAAAAATTCTCCCTTTTAAATAGGCACAAGGATTATAACCATATGATAGCAGATCTGATGCTTCTCTGAATATCCCCTAGCTGTTAGTTTCAAAGCTGTTGGGGAAAATTTAGTGCAGCCACAGGTCGTGGTAGTTTAAGACAAATATTTTCCTCCTGGCTTAACAAGCGGCATGGTATCATGCCTTCATGTACTCTTTCAGCAATCACTAGGGAAGGGATATTGTCCCAACTTGTAGAAGGATGTAGCTGTTGTCCAAATAACCAAAGGATATGTAAAACAATCAATATTCACCTACAGACCTATCAGTTTGAACTTATTCTGGGTAAATATTCTGAGTCAGCAATTTATAATGTGTTCCAGGGCTATATTGGACAGAGGACTGATATATATTAATATGGTTTCCTTGTGGGGAGATCATGCTTGACTAATATCCAATTTTATGTTAACATCTTTTGTTTAATGGATTTATGTCTTGTTAGTGATGTTGTTTACTTGGATTTGGCGAAGCCCCTTGATTTTGTCCCCCATGACAGAATCCTAATGTTAAGTTAAAATGTAATATCTATACTTACATTGTACACTGGTAAGACTATTAGTATTAGGAAGTAAATGTAGTGTGTGAGTAGGGCAGTCATTTAAAACAAATGAGAAATGTTTATTCTGGGGTCCCCCAGGGATTTGTTCTTTGTCCCATGTTGTTGGTACTATTGATGTCCGAGTTTCTAGTATGTGATAATACCTGGCTAAAGAAATTTGCTGATGACACTTAGGTGTAGTTACAAATATGTACAAATCATAATAAATTACAAAATTATCTGGACATTTTATTCAAGTGGACATCACAATGTGGTGCATTTTGGTCCTGGAAACAACCATTATTCGTATGCTCTGAACAATGAAATATTGACCTCAGTAATGTCTGTGAAAGATTTAGGATACATGGCAGACAATACTTAGAATTTTGATGATCATATCATGACAGTGGTTAGGAAGTGTTATGGTCTTTTGAAAGCCATGTTAAGTAGAGTTAGTAGCAGAGAGAAAGAAGACTTGATTCCATTTATATCTCTACTGTATAGCCTATTATAGAATACTCTGTTTTTTTTTTGTTTGTTTTAATGCTTAATGTTCCAAAGGAAGCTCAAATAAACAAAAAAGGAACACTCCACAAGAAGTGTTTGACAAAATTTAATGATTTAGCTCTTTCATTCCTAGTACAATACCTTTATCAGAATAAAAGACATTCCTGTAACACAAGCTTAAATATGTTAAAAAGGTAGGCATGACCAATAGCTTTGCTAAGGTAGGGTTAAAGAGGCAATCGCACCAGGCGCTGTCTTGTCAAGGGTGCAATTTGCTGATGCAAAACTAAAAAAAAAAAACAAAAAAAGATTTCTAATTAAATATCCCTCCATAAGGGAACAGGAATGGGCATGTCCTAAATTGACTCAGGCATTCCTTCGAGCCTCCCACCCCTGCTTACATCATCTTGTTTGAACACTTCCTCAAAAAGACCCGTGACTGGCTGAGCAGGTAGTGGGGTGGTGCCTCAGTGAAATAAAGGCAGTCTCTTTAGTTATAGCTTTCATACCCACAGTGAGTTGAGGAATATCTCATTTTGGGTAATGAAATCAGTCACTGTGGGTGCATTTGGATTGGGGAGAGATTGAGTGGGCAGAAAAAAGCAAGAGTCTGACATAAGTAGGGTTACTTACTAGTATGCTTGTTGAGCATACATGGGCAAACTATTGAAGGGATCATTGGGGAAAATGTTTAATTTTGGTACTTGTACATACTACAGAAGGGATCATTGGGGGACATGTTTCATTTTGGAGTTAGTGACATTTTTGTGTAGACATGGATAAACTGCTGAACGGGTCATTGTGGGAAATGTGTCATTTTGGAGTCTGAAGTGTTTGTGCATATATGGATAGACTACTTGAAGGGATTGTTGGGGGATAGGTTTCATTTTAATGCTTGTGCATACATACTTGGACAGACTACTGAAGGGGTCATTACTTGGGTGAAATATGTGTATTTTGGTACTTGTATGTACATACTTGGACAGACTACTGAAAGGGTTGTTACTTGGGAGAAATGTGTTTCTTTATGATGTCATTTTGGTGCTTGTGCACATGTGGACATACTACTAAGGGGGTTCACTTTGGGAAATGTTACATTTTGCTGCTTGTGCACATGTGGACATACTTACTAAGGGGGTTCACTTTGGGAAAGTTACATTTTGGTGCTTGTGCATACTTGCATATTCTTTTGATGGACTTGTTTGTGGAAATATTTCCTTTTGTAGTCAGTCAAGTGCTTGCGAGTATTAGGACATTATACTGAAGGGGTTGCTTGGAGTCAATCAAGTGCTTGTTCAGACATGAACAATCTACTGAGGGGTCCTTGGGGTTAATGTTTCATTTTGATGTCATTTGGTGCTTGTGCATACATGGAAAAACTACTGAAGGCATCTAGGACATTTAGAGAAAGAACGCAAACAAAGCAGCAAAGATGAGCATAATTTCAATGTGTATTCTTGATTTTAAAACAAGGGTATATAGCAAGTCCTTCCAATATGACTCATGGAAGATTAAATGCCTTGATGATCAGGCTCACCGAAAGTTAAATGTTTTTGCAGGAGGGCAGGCAGGCTCTTGTGACTCTCCAATGTGGGGGTGAACCACCCACACTCTCCAAATTTATATTACTAGTCTCTTTTTGGTCATTGAAAAAAGTAACTTTATGTCTCGGTCTCTCATGAAAGCAGTGTTGGAGGGCATATCTCTCAATCTCTTAGCACAAGAAATTTGGACAGAGACTAAAATAATGGGGTCAAAGGCCCCAAAATATATAGTTTAAACTTAGTTGCTAGAACAATATTTGTATTAGTGTGCATTTCCTGAAAGAAATGAAGTCTGAAACCCAAATATATGTCATCATTTAACAAGTTCAATCCTCACTGATTTGCCAGAAAACCACAACTTTTATGAAGTAAAATTCTGGACAGTTGCTAGGTATGGTCAGGGGCCAGGGCTAAGTATTCAGCAGCTGTTACTTAATACACTGAAAGCCCATTTGATGTCTAGGTGAACTAAGGAGAAAAATCAAACACAGCTTTGTCCAATCAAAATTGAGACCTTGTCCTCCATATTCATAATAGGCATACTGAGGTCTCCATTACACTACCTTGAAATAGTCAAGATTACTGCATATTTGCAGAACAAATTGTGCTGCCCAAAATATAATACTGTATGTCTGAGCCAGAGATTTATGTAGGGCTTTGGAAACCTCTCTTCCCCACCTGGTGTTCAAGCAGCTAAAGACCATCATAAACTAGGACAGGTATATGTAAAGCGGTATATAGATAGTTACTGGATTTAATATTTAGGATTCTTACTGGGTTTTTATAAAATGTATGCTTATAAATTAAAATGAAGCTAATTTTAGCTCAGACATTTCCTTTATTAAATACTAGCATGCAAACTGGACATATACCTGTCATGGTTTGTTTTGTGCAGTACAAAAGAATCATGTTTTTTGTGTGTTTCCAAGTTAATTCTAAGCCTAACCATATTTCTGATCCTCATAGTTAGACTCAAACCCTGTACCTTGTGGGTAATAAGATAAACCCAGTATGAATCATACTGTCTGAAGCAAATTAATCAAAAGGACCATTTCTTCTTCCTTTTTCTTCCCCAGTTTTTGTTTCTTCTGTTGCTTACTTGCTTACACTTTGAATTTACCTTGATTTACGTTTGACGGTCATTTTATAACTGAAATAAGGCTATATTGTCTTGTAGAGTGCAACAATGTTGCTAAACAGTAAACACAGTCAGTGTACATGTCCACACTAAATACTCAGACACAGTGCATCTCTTCCCATATTATACCACCACCAACTTGATGACTTTAATAAAATAAGGACCTTACTAATTAACAAGGACCATGTTATTAACTGTACTCCAACTACCAAAATATTGTTTGTTACCCACCAAAGGATTAAACACTATTTAGTACTAATCATCAACCCCCCCACTGGAATACATCTTGCAATTGTTACCTAACGAACATATGTGGGCATCAATATAAACCAACAGCTAATATTCTGTTTATACACAGGACATGCAATTCCTCATCCAACTAAAACTGGCTTACAAATATTCAAACATACTTCCCAAAGTACTCAGAATGGCAAAACCTATTCAGATGCTAATGTCAAAACCTGAACATCACCTATAAATTATCACTCAAAACACATTCATATCGCAAGAAGCAGTAAACAAAAAGTTGCCAGTTTATCTCCATTGTTAGCTCATAGCAATATTACAGTCTCTGTAAAACAAGCTAACAGGATGAAAATAACTGTCAGATCCACTTTCTTCTTAATTGCTTAACATATAAGCTATTAAACTCTTCATGTACTGCCTATCAATTTACTCTGAAACACACAGACGTTCATTAGGCCCTTCTTTCTGACACAGCTTTAGTAGGACTTTCTTTCATCAAAGCAACAGGAGAAAAAACTTTCTCTATGATAACTCTATCCACTTGGAACAGTCTACCACTGGAAATAAGAAAACTCAGTTATGTTAGAAAACTCTAAACAAAAGTCGAGAATTATTTCTAGAAGGAATACAGGTGCATTGAGTGCAGCAATCAATTTTGATTGAAAAGATCCCTACATGCTACTTGACTCATTACAGCTGTGTGTGCCAACAGGGTTTCACATCATAATCTTGAATTACTGAAATCTCGAATTTCAGTAACCCGAGACCATGAAGGCGAAAACCAGAATGCCGAAAGTGCATAAGCGTGAATTCTAATATCTCGAATCCGTGCTTATGCACTTCTGGTACGTTGTGTGTAGTGTTATGGTGCCTGAAATCGCAGGTGAGTGAGTGTTTGTGTGTGTTTTTGTATGTTGTGTGTGTGGGTGAGGGTAGGGAGGTATAAGTATGAGTGTGAGTGTTGAATTTGTTGGTGTTTGTGTAGGGGTGATGTGTATTTGTGTGTGAGTGAGTGGAGGATGGCATGGTGTGAGGTTTTTTTTTTTTTTTTTTTTTATGTACGACCTCAGAGTTGGTATAAGTGGGGGGCGCAGAGAGGCTTGGCCCCCGTGCTTCTATGTAGTGTAGGGTTGTGTGGTTTGTGTGCTGTGGGTGGAATGGTGTGTATGTTCAGTGGTGTATGGTGTATGCATGTTCGTGATTGTGTGAGTTGGGATTGTGGGTTTCGGTGTTGTGAATGGTTCGACTTCATAGTCTCGGGTTACTAAATTTCGAGATTTCAGTAATTTGAGATTATGAAGTGAAACTGCCTCCAGGCATGTCTGCAGTTACCTCCTACTAATCCTCTAGGTGTCAAAATATTGCCTGTTTATATTTGCATTGATAATTCCACAACCTTTCTACATACAAGGTATCAGAATATTTATCTTGAAGTATGCATGATGGCAAACACAACTGCATTGATATTTGACCTCTGAGTATTTGTTAGAACTGTAAGGTGATAACTTCATTTTGTAAAGGCTGAAGCCACACCCACTGAGACTTACAGGTACATAAGCAAAAGAGCTGTACTGGAGGGAATGAGTTAATTACTGCTAAAACTCTTCACATCTCAAAATATTCCTATTGGACTACATATGTAGTTCATTGATCTACTTGTATTATTTGTGTGCCATGCATGAACACCGCTGTTCATGGTGTGTGCTTAGCTGTCTGACAGTTTACCACCAAACAGGCTAAATGTTAATGGATTAGCCAGTTGTTTTTATGTATTTCCTGTTCAGTATCTGACGTACTTGTTAACTGCTACTGCCTTTTGACCTGGGTTCTGTATGAAAATGCTATTCCAACAGCTTATCTACCTTTTTTTGTACACACTTCAAACATACCCTGTCTATGAGTAAGGAAATCAGAGTCCGACTAGTGGCTTGGGCATTTGACAGAGATGGCAGAGAGGATGGATTATATAACCTTGGGGAAGGGGAATTGTGCTGACATTTCTCTCTAGTTGGGTGCTGTTGGAGGCTAGTGCTTAGGGAAGCTGGACATCAGGCTGAAGGGGTGGGATAGACAGTCGGTGCATACCCCTTAGGGCCTGGGGAAGAACATATCAGTTTTTTTACGCCCAGCCAGTCACAGCTAGGGTTAGGCACATAGGGGAGGGGCAGATGCCAGCAAAAACTCTAACCCAGTCTATGATGTTACGACTCCTGATGCTTGGGTCATGCCTCCACTGAGTGTAAGTGTATAACCTGTACATAGAGCCCTCAGATGGAAAGGGGATGGGTTTATTGAGCAGGGCGGAATAACGAAGGAAAAAACGGGGTCTGGATGACAGAAAAACATCCTTTTATGTGATTCACAAATATTGTACAAGTATACACATTGTAAACTCACTTTCTGTTACACAACTGGTATCTTTACTACTGCCTTACTGGCCTGAGACATGGCTAAAAGGTCTTTGGGCTAGCCCATCTTATCCATTTCATCCAATAAACAAGCAAGTAATAAAATGAAAAAAAAAAAAAATAAATAAAAAAAAATGCCTTCTGTGTACACCTCTGTTTGGTTATAAAGAAGTGAAAGAAATTATGTTGAACTGGGTTACAAACAAATTCATTGCCCTCAGCAATCCACATCAGTGATTGTTTTACATACTCTATTTTATGTTAATTACCATCTGCTTTCCCACATATTCTACTCTACACAAAAATGTCAGTTTTCTGTGCACATTACCGATGTGCAGTTGTGAAATACATGGCAACCTCAATAATGAATTTCAGCTTTCTGCTTTGTAGACACCTACGCTGCCCCTAGACAGATCATATAAATGTTCATTCAGCAGTGATTGTGCAAGTCCTCTCTTCTTTATTTAACATGATTTTAATGTTAAAGCTAAATATATTATTTTTTGTTTTAAAAAAAAATGTTTATTATTAATATGTCAAACACATAGGAGCAAACAGTTAACAAGGAATAACCATAATTACGTAGTGAGCCCAAACAATTTACAGCGACCAATACATTGTAACACAAATACTTCATATGTAAGTATGTAGAGCCTCATATCGAACACATAGTATAATAGTTAAGAGATATATAAAAACACCCCATTTCATGGCAAAAGCTGTAGTTTGGCAACTGTATAAGTTACATGACATCATGCCGCACTTTCCTGTTTATTTATCATATTCATCCAGACCTACCCATTTTCTATGTGAGATTGTTTGTTCATTATAGGTTTAAGCTTTGAAACTGTAGCAGAACCTGATGTTTTCCATTATCTAGTAGTCAATTTTCCCTTACTAACTAAATTCAGTAAATGTTTAGCTGTACCTTGGAGCTTTGATGAGGGGTCATATCTTTTAAGGAAGACAGAGATATATCTTTATGCTACCAGGCCAAACACTGTAGTTCTCTCTTCAGTTAGTCCAATGATGAGCAATCCCAAAAATGTGTTTTAAAGTACTCTCTATGCTGGCATCACATCTTCAGAACCAAGAAGTGGTGTTAGGAAACATGATACATGCTTCAGAAGAGTGTAAACATTTTTAAACATCGCATTCCAAAAAAAATGAACCTTGACGATTGGATGGGAGATAGGAAATTCACCCCGGGGAATCATGTCAGTCACCTTGCTAGACAGGGGTCCAGGGAAGTAAATATTGTGGGAAGAAATATCCGGGGAATTGTTTGGCTAGGCTTGTATAAGCCCTAGGGCCAATAGCCTAGTACCAACCTATGAAAAAAAAAGGAATCTCTGCGACTTAGTGGCATATCTTGGGATTAAAAGAATTTTCAATATGAGACTCTTCTTTCTCTAGATTCAAAGAAGATTGACCCAATTTAGAAAATAATGTATATATTTTGTATTACACTTTGACTGACTGTACATTGCACTGCACCTGTTCATTAGAATGTATATACACAGTTTTTCCATGTAATTAGTCTAAACTATTCTGGTATTGCTCACATTTCTGTATTTTTTGTTTGTGAAATATTTGTATTTCTCCTGGGTTAAGCCTGAAATTCATACATATTGATTTCTGCACTACCTCAATAAACAAAATAAATATTATGAATAAAAATATAGCTACCACACCGCAAATTCCACTCCCTGAATAAACGTAGCAAAAACAACTAAAAACAATAATCGGGAGTGCGCTAAGGCAGGCAACAAGTTCTTTCATACAGCTACGTATGCGTGAGGATTAATGTCTCTTGTGACTTGTATATTATCCGCTCTTCAGCTCAATATTAAACCACTCTTCAGCTCAGTATTAAGTCACTTCTCACCTCTAGGATAAGTATCTTCAGATAGTAGCACTTCGCCAGATAAGTTTGGGTTCCACTTACTTCACCATATAGAATAGGACTTAATCCACCAGAAAAATACACTTGACAAACAGTATCTCAGTCAGTCGCTATGACTTTATTAACACAAATAAGAAAATAGGCTAGTGCTTTCACCCGTAGGCTTCTTCAGGCCACTAACATTCAATTGATACTGGTTCTTTTTATACACATCTATTCCATTTGATTATGATGTCACATCCTGTATCAATCAATTAATGCCTTACATAAAATCTTCTATAATATACGAGTGCTGTAGATGCATATCTAAACATATTAAATCTTGTATAAAAAACTCTGCTAAAAGATCTCTTTATAAAGTATGTGTACTAAAATCACTTATATAGTATAATATAATATAAAAAATATTTCATTTAATAAAAACATATAAAGAACATATATTGTATTTCTATATATATGTACATATAAGCATAAAATCTTAAACTTTATTTTGTCCATACTTAATGTTCCTATACATATATATATTAAGCATTTCTAAACTAAAATGCATATAAGTACTTATAAATAAAATTCTATCAGTATATATAATTAGCATTTCTAAAATAAAATGTATATAAATACTTATGTTTATAAGCGGAACTCTTAAAAATATATAATTAAATATGCATTATATAATACATATTGTACATAAATGCATGCAACTATATATACTTGTTATAAATATTAGACCCATACATTGTCAGCAGATTTTTGCTATTCTGAGTCTAAATAAGAATTACACATAAAATACAATATAGATACTTTAAAATTGTCATATTCATATGAATAGTGTGTTATTAACATAATTCTAGTGTATAAGCAAAATGAAGTCCTATCCCCATTGGATAGTATCATAGACCTCCAACATTAATATATATCATATTTTATGGAAAACTGTTCTTCTTTTATTCTTTTCTAGTAGATACTAGAGTGTATCATAGCTTCCTGGCTTTTAGTACTGGTTTAATGGGAACTCTGTCATTTATTCCTGGTAGTTGATCAGCCCTAAATCTGATTATCCTTTTCATCTCATTCTGTTCTGTTCTATTTGATATATCCCCACGTCTAATGGTAACATTATTAATTTGAAGGGCCATGAACTTGAACTTGTGATCTAACAATGTTTCTTGCACATGTTTAGAGAGTGCATTATTGCAAGATTTTATTTTAATATTATATGTATGTTCTCTCATTCGATCCTTTAATCGTCGATCTGTCTTGCCTACATAGAATGCACAACAACTTGTACATGTAGCAAGATAGACCACGTGGGCTGTGTTACATGAGGCTTGTACAGGAAATGTATAACATTGTTGTGTAACAGGATGTATAAACGTAGCTGTTTCATTAATTGACGAACAGTATCTACATTTATTACATGGTCTGGTTTTCCCTATCTTATGATGTTGATTTTCATTTCCTACCCTATTTGGGCCAGATAACATCTGATATAAATTCAACTTATTCTTATATAGAAATTTAGGATAGTTACCTACTATATCTAGTATGCTAGAATCTGTGGTTAGTATATCCCAATACTTCCTATATACATCTTTTATGCCCCTAACATCTTGTGTATGGTATATAGAGACCTTCACTCCTTGCATCATATAATTCACGGCAATTTCAGTGTCCATTTCCCTTTTATTGCTGCTATCTGCAAAATATGGATATGCTACATTTTCTCTCATATTATCTATATTTTGTAAACCTGCATCTATTTCTTCTATTCTATATGATCTATCCAAAAATTTTTGTTTCAGTTCATCTATTTCACTTTTATATCCTATATCAGTTGAATTAAGCCATGAAGCCCTTATTACTTGGCCTCTAACTATATTTTTAAAAGTAAATCCTGGGTGCATACTAGTTCTATGCAATAACGAGTTCCTATAACAGCTCTTCCTGTACACTCCTGTATTAAAAAGGCCATTGGATAGCCTCTCTACATACACATCTAGGTATGGTATTACTTCTCTAGATGCTTCCATCGTGAACTTTAGGTATTCTGTAGTCAAGTTTACCTTCTCTAGAAAATCATAAAGTTCCGTCTGTTCAGTTTTCCAAATAAGGAAGAGGTCATCTACAAACCGTGTGTAGAATTGAACTTTATCTTTAAATTCTATCATCTCAAATAAATTCCTCTCTTCCCAATCAGCCATGACCAGATTGGCGTAGCTGTTGGCACAGGATGTGCCCATAGCTACGCCATCTTTCTGTATGTATACCTGGCCATGGAATGCAAAAATATTATTACATAAGACTACTTCCATCAAATTACATATCACTTCAATATGAGCATGTGTATAAGTTTTGTCCCTACTCAAACATCTACGAATACATTCTAGGCCCTCTTTATTGGGTATCACAGTAAACAGGGACTGAACATCTAGCGTAACCAGCCAATTACTTTCTTTTTCATTAATTTTTGAGGTCTCATCATATAACATCATTAGAAACTGTTTGGTGTCCCTCAAAATATGGATATATTTGTCCACTACTGGTCTCAAAATAGATTCTAAATATATGGAAATGGGTTCTGTCACCCATCCTCTGCCTGCCACTATGGGTCACATAGGTGGATTTGTAGGATGTTTGTGAATTTTAGGGACCCCTTGTATACAAGGTATAGTAGGATTATCGACCAAAAAATATCTCAGTAACTCTTCTTTTATTTTACCCTGTCTATATAATTCATTTAGTGTCGACCATGTAATACATTTCCTGTACAAGCCACATGTAACACAGCCCACGTGGTCTATCTTGCTATATGTACAAGTTGTTGTGCATTCTATGTAGGCAAGACAGATCGACGATTGAAGGATCGAATGAGAGTACATACATATAATATTAAAATAAAATCTTGCAATAATGCACTCTCTAAACATGTGCAAGAAACATTGTTAGATCACAAGTTTAAGTTCATGGTCCTTCAAATTAATAATGTTACCATTAGACGTGGGGATATATCAAATAGAACAGAATGAGATGAAAAGGATAATCAGATTTAGGGCTGATCAACTACCAGGAATAAATGACAGAGTTCCCATTAAACCAGTACTAAAAGCCAGGAAGCTATGATACACTCTAGTATCTACTAGAAAAGAATAAAAGAAGAACAGTTTTCCATAAAATATGATATATATTAATGTTGGAGGTCTATGATACTATCCAATGGGGATAGGACTTCATTTTGCTTATACACTAGAATTATGTTAATAACACACTATTCATATGAATATGACAATTTTAAAGTATCTATATTGTATTTTATGTGTAATACTTATTTAGACTCAGAATAGCAAAAATCTGCTGACAATGTATGGGTCTAATATTTATAACAAGTATATATATTTGCGTGCATTTATGTACAATATGTATTATATAATGCATATTTAATTATATATTTTTAAAAGAGTTCCGCTTATAAACATAAGTATTTATATACATTTTATTTTAGAAATGCTAATTATATATACTGATAGAATTTTATTTATAAGTACTTATATGCATTTTAGTTTAGAAATGCTTAATATATATATGTATAGGAACATTACGTATGGACGAAATAAAGTTTAAGATTTTATGCTTATATGTACATATATATAGAAATACACTATATGTTCTTTATATGTTTTTATTAAATGAAATATTTTTTATATTATATTATACTATACAAGTGATTTTAGTACACATACTTTATAAAGAGATCTTTTAGCAGAGTTTTTTATACAAGATTTAATATGTTTAGATATGCATCTACAGCGCTCGTATATTATAGAAGATTTTATGTAAGGCATTGATTGATTGATACAGGATGTGACATCATAATCAAAGGGAATAGATCTGTATAAAAAGAACCAGTATCAATTTAATGTTAGTGGCCTGAAGAAGCCTACGGGTGAAAGCGCTAGCCTATTTTCTTATTTGTGCTAATAAAGTCATAGCGACTGACTGAGATACTATTTGTCAAGTGTATTTTTCTGGTGGATTAAGTCCTATTCTATATGGTGAAGTAAGTGGAACCCAAACTTATCTGGCGAAGTTCTACTATCTGAAGATATGTATCCTAGAGGTGAGAAGTGACTTAATACTGAGCCAAAGAGTGGTTTAATATTGAGCTGAAGAGCGGATAATATATAAGTCACAAGAGACATTAATCCTCACGCATACGTAGCTGTATGAAAGAACTTGTTGCCTGCCTTAGCGCACTCCCGATTAAAATAAATATTATGCCAGGATTCAACTGTTAAAATTAGACCTAAATCGTTTTGTTCAAAATAGCTTGTTCTTATCAGTAGCTTGCAAACTAGTACCCATGAAAATTTTGTAAAGTTTAAATCTCAGTCTCTTGGACATGGTTGAACTCTGTGTCTTGCTTCAAAACACTATTGATTCCAGAGTGGCCAGTCCACTTTTGAAGTAGCACCTAAGTTGCTTTGTCTAGACCAAACTAAACTTCTTCTGTCAGAGTTTATTCCTGTCATCTAAACTGGCCATATATTTTTACCCTGACCATTTATCCCTCACTGCAATCTATCAACTGTTCCCAGTATTTGATTTCAGGGTCAAACCTCAGTTTAGATTTTATATTAGGATTCCAAACCTCTACATATTATTCCCCATTATTGGATTAAGATTGCCTGCCTAATTTTCTGTTTTAGTAGTCTCAAAAATCCATCTTGTAACATTTACCGTCTTGACTATGGGGTATCTACCTCCTTGATACCTGTTATTTTTGTTTTATCTGGTGATTTTCTATAGCTGAGGGACCTTCCAACTGATATAAAACCTGCTTCCATGTTAAGTTGACAAAGTGGGTTATGCAACCCATGCACACGTCTGTGGGCAACACAGAGATATAGATGAAAATATGGAAACAAAAGCCCCCTTTGTCTTCCAGTAAGGTTAGAAGAGTTCATGATAGGTGCACCTTTTGACAGTTGCATAAGAAAGAAGTCTACATTTTAATAGCAAGCATCTTTTGGAAGAATTTAAAAGGAATTTCTGAATAGCATATAGAAAGAGGTGAACAAGAAGGCAATTTTTCAGCTAATATGCTTTGTTGAAAATCCAAAGTTGGTGTTTTCCAGAACTGGAAATATTGTTTTAATTTTATTAATGGAGTTATAAGTAGATTATACTGAATTTTCTAGACTGTCCATCAAGGTAACTCCTAAATGAGTCAAGTGGTTTTCAGATGCAAGAAATGGGTATTTCCTAGCTAAGTAAATAGATGGCATAACTGATCCTAATGACTTTCATTTGGGAGGCGTTGACCTTGTAACCTGAAACTTTACAAAATACTTGCTATGTCTCATAGACCCTTTTAAGTTCTTTCTCCAGATCAAGTTGGTATAATAGTAATTAATTAGCATATTGAGAGACAGCATTATGTATGTTAGCCATTTGAAAGTCTATTTCCCTTACCCTAGCAGTAAAGAGTTCCAGGTATAAGGGAGAGGGGACAGCCCTGCCTTGCTCCCCAAGTAACCTCTTCCTTCACATAAAGCCTGCTTCTTAAAAGATAGAGAATATCCATGTTCACCCACTGATGTTGCTTTGTAATAAAAGTGATAAAACCAATGACAAATTACATTTCAGTGTGTTGTTCTCAGTCACATGTTCCTTACCTCCACCAAGCTGTAGCACGGATTGCAAAATAAAAACTGTCCCTGAAGAATGGAACATCTGCACCTCTTGGCAGTCTCCTGTCTAATGGCAAGAGATTTCTGGTTAAGCACCAACAACTGATCTGAGATGCTTAGTACAACAGGACATCAGGTGACCACCTATGTTCTGTAACTTTGTTAGCAGGATGGTATGAACTCTCCCTTCCTGGTTCTGTTTACAATTACTGTACTATCCAAATTATCCATGGGAAACATAAGGCACCCAGAGTATACTGAGACAAGATGATTTTACCCAAACTTTGGGGAGGTATGGTATTGCTCAACCTGAAAGATTACTATAATGCATCACAACTAAGACTATGGTACTTAATTCAGACTCCCAGTTATCTAACTAAATAGAAGTTAATTTTATTGCTGGGATGGGATAGAACTCTGATCCAGAGGCTAATATATGGTCCCAAGATGCAAGGTGGATAACAATATGCAGCATTTAACCTACATTAACTGCAATGTATTCCAGGCCACTAACACAAAGTACTCTTTGCCCTGGCACTTGAATTGCTCTCCATTGAGTTATCAAAGAAAAAGACAAATAGTGATACCTTTTAGTTAGATATGATGGACTAGGGAACGAAGAATTTTTTTGGGTAGCAAATTAGGCAAGGTCAGAGATCTATGAACTGGGAGGAATTTATGGCCAGATATAATCCAAGACGAGGAGATTTCTTAAAGTATAATGGGCTTCTAAATATTCTTGATGCATCTGACAGGGAAGGATAGACTGAATACCCTGAAAGATCAGAGCTATAAACAATCTAATACGTACCAGATCCTAGGGGCTACCTACTGGAGGTTGCTCAGCAAAATATATGCATTACTGATTAATAACAATAAAAAGTTAGTGAGAGCAGTAATTAGTGTGGGAAACCATCACTGATACTCCAATAGCAGATGCACAGTGGAAAAATGTTTGTATGAAACCTATTTTCATTACTACGTCTAGAAAGTTTAGGAAACTGCATTTAATGGCCTCTCCAAACAGGCTGAGCCCAGTACTCCTGGGAACAAACCTCAGTACAGTTGATGTGCTACCAGGAACTCAGCAGTACATGGAGACATGTTTTTTGAAGAGGTGTGATACTAGAGAAGTTCCGGCATGAGCATGATTGACAAGAATCCTGTATTTTCAGTGACAGGATTACTGAACTTTTACCTAAGCTGGGTTGGCAGCTTGGACATATACATACAGAGTAAGGCACTGATCTCACTTATTGTCATGGCCACAAAGAAAAGTATAACCAGAAAATAGAAAACTCAGGATTAACAAGTGATACAGGAGTTGGTTCTCATAGTGAATGAAATCATTCCAGCACATTCAAGTTACTGAGGAGGGAGCAGGCATCGTAGCTTCCATAAAAAGAACTAGAGAATACGTGATTTAAAGCTCAAATATTTTATCCAAACACTACTGTGAGCTGTGCATGCAGATTAAATAGGAGTCAGTTGCTGAAGGAAGCCATTAAACAATTTCTAGACCATGGACTAATGCAGCTCCAAAGTAGTATATAAAATAAGAGACACTTGATAATATGCTGTTTGAACAAGCTAATCTGTTTTGTGAACCTTCACTTTGGGCTGGTCTGAATGTAAAATTGATTTGGATATTTATAGCTTAGTTTTACAAAAATGTCAGGCCTCCCACCAAGGTTTATTTATTTATTTAATCATTTGTTTACTGGGAAAGTCCAACTGGGACAGAGCCCATTTTCAGCAGGGACCCGGGAGAAATGCTCTAGATGCATATTTTTGGAATGTGGGAGGAAACCCAAGAAATGCATGGAGATCAAGTAGGCTGCACAAAAGGCACTCCCAAGAATCTAACTGGAGAACCTCTTGCTGTGAGGCAAAAACGCTAACTGATGCACCACTGCGCTGCCCAGTATAGTTGTAGTGCACCATGCATGAGGATTGCCCATGTTTGTAATGTTAGGATTGTTTCTTATAAAAGGAAAAAAAAAAGTTTTGTCAGAGAAGAAATAATTATCCCTGCAGTATTTATAAATCATAGCTGTGCTACTTTTATTATTTATAGAATTATCCACCTTAAGATTTTCACCTCTCAGACAAGGTAGATGGTTTCTGATCATTGTTTGTGGGGAGTTTTCATGTTGTTCTTTTGTCTTCACAAGGCTCCTGCCACCTCCCAGAAATATGCTGGTTGTTTCCACTTTAAGAATGGTAGATATTGTGTTTAAACTTAGTCCAAAATGCATGTAGTCATGAGGAGCAGCACGTACCCTTGGTAGTGCCTATTGAGGGAAGATTTATGCAGAAAAAACCCTTTAGGCATCAGCTGTGGTATCTAGTATCCTCTAGATAGGATAAAACAGAGACCACACAGGCTGTTCACTTAAGGGCAAGCTACTTGGTGGGATAAAAAAGAATGGGTGTAAGTGAGCTAGTAACAGTCACTAATGTTGCCAAAGGGGCATGAGTATTTGCCACTACTAAGTGAGTTGAGGACCTAGTCTTCTCAACTCTTATAACAGGAACCCATGCTAAGAGATGGGCAATTCTATATGCTTCTTCTGGCCAGTGTGTGCCGACCATAAGCCCACAAGTCCTGGTCAATATGTTACTGCCCAGACTGAGTTACCTATGATAGCTATACTGAGCTAAAGCTGCAAATAAAGCCAATCAGTCTGCTAAAAATGAATGAAGGATCGCTACACTGGATATAGGTTTACTGATGGGATGTAGCTTGGAAGTGGGTTAGATTATGGTAAATATGAGACTAAATGCATCAAGTATCCAGAAGATAAGGTGGAATGACATGACAAGGAAAAACTCTTGGCCTGTAATCCACAGTCTACTACTCAGGAGAGGACAGTCTAAAAGTAGTGCGGGAATTGTGGTGAGATGTCTTCCAAAGATGGTGAGGAATGCAATGAGAATTGGTGATATACTCATGGCAATCAGACTCCAGTGAAAACGCAGATCAGTCTTCAGTCCTCAGACAATACAATACTCCATGGTAGGGCTGTGATGGTGAAGAAAAGAAATAATTATGGTAACAGTTGTAGGACCTCCTTGATAAATCAGGACAAAATGAGCTGTTTTTGATAATGAGGGACCTGAATGCTCATATGTATGTAGATAGAACATATTAGGATTGTCTGTTTCCACATAACTGCAGCAACAGGAATAATGAAGGTGAGGTCATTATAGACTTCTGTCTGGCAAATGGCCTAATGGTAACAAACACATTGTTCACAGAGACAGACAGTCACAAGATCACATACAACAGTGGTCAGCATATAACTCAGGTAGACTCCCTCCTATTAATGAAAGAGTAGTGCAGTAAAATCAGAGATGGGAATTTCACCCATAGTGAAACAGTTGGCATACCTCAAACCACTGGTGGCCACCATCAGCTATAAGCAGTGGTCAGAGAAAGCTCTGAGGTCAGCAGAGACCAGACTAAAGGCCTGTAAGTTGACTGGATCAAAAAAGCACAGGAGTTCAATTAAAGAATTGTGGCTCTAGTACTTCATGAAAAACAGGAAAATGGTGAAGCTGAAAAAGAATGTCAGAATCTCAAAACAATATGCTGTCTAGCAGATCATAAAAACAAGGTACTTAAGGAAAGCTGGTTTTGGAATGCAGAAATACAGGAAGTTATCAAAAGAAAGGAGGAGAAGGGCAGGAACAAGAGAGAGATAGGAAAGCCAGACCAGGCTAAACAGGAATATGCAATTGCTAACAAAAAGACTAAGGCCACAATCACACAACCAGACCTCCCCAACCATTCCGAATTACTCGTTTTTTACCATGTTTTGGGGTCCAAATGAAGGCGTGCTACGATTCTAGAGTGGCACCCCTTCATTTCTGATATTTTTTGCTTTTTTTTTTAAATTTTCGCGCTGTCGGAGCAGACTGCATCACGTGCACAGTGACATCAGCTCCATCAGGCTACCAGCCAGTCAGAATTGAGCTCAAGGAGCTCATGTCATCATTTTCGGATGGCTGAATTGAATTGCAAGCTGGCGGGAATGGGGAACAGCAGAGGAACTTGTGTGCGGCCAGGAAGCTGAAACAGTGGGAATGGGGAACAGCAGAGGAACTTGTGCGCAGGCCAGGAAGCTGAAATGGCAGAGTTTGCGAGCAGTGGAATGGGAACTACTCAGGGCAGAGTTTGCGAGCAGTGGAACGGGAACTACTCAGGGCAGAGTTTGCGAGCAGAGCAGGGATTAATGGCAGGAAGCAATGTGAACTACTCAGGGTAAGCTGGAACCACTCGTTATTTGGGAGGGGTGTGTGTGTGTGTGTGTGTGTGTGTGTGTGTGTGTGTGTGTGTGTGTGTGTGTGTGTGTGTGTGTGAGAAAATGCCCCCATATAATACACTTCATGGCTAGAGGTATTCAGGCTCAAACCAGGGTAAAAAGAGCCTACTATCCCCTAGCCACCACCATTTCTGAGTGAGTTGAGAGCTATGATGAGAAGTGAGAAAAATTTTTTTCTGCTAACAGTTAAAAGTTATGCTCTGAGCTTTGTCCAGATTTTTTTGTACTAAGAGTTGAGAGAGCTATGATGAGAAGTAAGAACATTTTTTTTGTGCTATGAGTTTAGAGCTATGATGAGAAGTGAGAACACAATTTGTATTCCCCCATTATTGTTTTTGTGCTAACAGTTCAGAGATATGGTGAGTGAGAAGTGAGAACTGAATTTGTTTTTCCCCATTATTGGCTTTGTTGTTTGTCCATGTTTTTTGTGTTGAGGTTAAGAGCTATGTTGAGAAGTGAGAAATGAATTCACTAAATGATGGCTATTAAGTTTCAGTCTTCCTATTTTACAGGCAGCTGCTGATTTGGCATAGTGCTATGTCGTTCTGACTGTAGTGCATAGAGTCCTGGGTTCAAAACCTGCCAGTGAAATGCATGATGGTAACAACATTTTATTCTAGCAACTTTACAAAATTATACAAACAATGTTTAAAATGTGTCCCTGGTTTTTGACCTTTTGTCCCCCCCCCCCCAAAATGAAATTGAAAATAAGTGTGAGACGCTGTGCAAGTTGCCCATGGCTTACACTACTGTCATTCTATTTATAGTGTGGGTGTGGAAGCAGACTTTTATGATAGAAAAGTTCTGAATTGGGCAGTTTTGTCATTATTGGTTCATGTGTTTTGTTTCATTGCCTACAGTACAGATTACTGGTAAAATGTTCAAACAATAAATTAAAAATGCGCTCTAACGTGTGTTGTATTATACAAGGAATATAAAGGTGTATAAAGAAAAGAACACATGTATGTTTGTTGTTTTGTGTGCAAGGGGCCAATGATTTGAAAACAGCCCAAAGGTAATCTTTATCCACCACTGGCCAGATGCATTTTCTTTGGATGTGGTGTGGGTTTCAATGCTGTTTCAATGAATGTGAGGTTTCAAGGGCAAAGAAGTTTTAATGTCAAGCCTATTTTCATTGTGAGACAGTATTGCTTTGTTTACCAGATGATGTATTTTAGTGTTTCTGCATTGTTGTGCTGTAAAATGCAAAAATAAAATCCAATTCATTGTAGAAGTAAAGCAGTATGCATACATTAGTGTTTATGGTAAATGGGGCGAAACAGCCAGGTAACGGGACATTGGAATGGCTACAGGGGGACTCTGGTGCCATGTTTTGGTGGTCTGTTCTTCAGTTTACATTTGAAAGTTGGTAACCCACAATTCCACTGGAGTGGGTGGGGTTACATAATTATGTATGCAAATTAGATGTTATTCAGCATACAGATTTGTACCTATTTTTCATGGGCCTTGTCCAGATTTTTGATGTTTCCACGTTGAGAGGTATGCACACAACTGTAAAGAACAAAGTCTCTGGGAAACCACAAGTTTCTGGAAATTGACACAAGAGATGGCATAAATGTGCTCTTATCAGTTTACAAGGCAATGACAGAAAGTAAGAAGAAAGTTGGCTTTCACTATTCATAAGGGATACCAGCAGTGATCTGCTTACCAGCCCGTAGGACATCAAGGGCAGGTGAATAGAGAATGTCAAGAGGTTTATGAATGTAGAAAGTCACATAGAAGCTGTACTTCATAGTCTACAATAGATGAGGAAGGAGAATCCTTCCTAGAGGAAAGTACAAAGTGCTCTATGGAAATGAAATGAGGGAAAGGGACAGGCTAAGATGAAGTTATAGCAGACATGATCAAAATGTTAAGAATGTTGGGGAGTAAATGGCTGTTATGGGTACACATCATGATATGCTGGAAGAGGTGTATCCGAGATGACTGGAGAATAAGAATTCTAATGCCAGTGTACAATAGCAAAGGGGATATTTAAAATAGTGGGTAGTACATTGGTATTGAACTCTTGCCACATTGCATGAAAGTGCTTGAGAGTGTGTTTGATAAATGAATATACAGACGAGTTGAAAACAGGACTGGAGATGAGCAGTTTTGACTTAGCTCAGCATGCAGTACATACAATCAAACAGATATTTGGTGCGAGACAAGGTGGAGAAGCATGAAGATGAGGGAAGAGTCTAACTGGGTGTGTGTAAACTTGGAAAAAATATATATCAAAATGCCAAGTAAGCTGGTTTGGGTGGTTCTGCAATGACTCAAATTCCTGGAAACACTAGCAGAATTAGTAGAGGTTATCCACAAGGACCGAGTCATACAAGCACAGGTGATATTTGGATTCACAGAGTGATTCCCTTTTGGAGTGGATGTGCATCAGTGTCCTCACTTCTGTTCATGCTGGTGATGGACTACATCAACAAGCAAGTTGGAGGAGACAGATTATCAAAGCTGCTGCATGCAGACTATGTGGCACAATAGACATGCTCTGAACAGAAACTTCAGCAAATGGCAGGGGATGAGAATGTAAACCCAATGGGATGAAAATGAGTAGAGACAAGACACTGTCCAGTGGAAAAAAATGGGGAAATCGCTGCTATAAACCGAGATAGAAGGGGTACTAAAGGAGAGGTTAACAGTTTTAGGTATTTAGGAGTGGTTAAGAAGGAAATTCTGAATGTGGTAGTCAAAGCTAGAACTGGAGTTGCTGCAGCCATCTGGCACAAAGATTCAGGAATGATGTGTTACAGAAGCTGAAATGTGTGGTGATGCCAGTGCTTCTGTATGGCACTACAACATGGGCAGCAAAGGCAAAGCAGCAGAAGAAACATAAGCTGATGGAGATAAACTGCCTGAGATGCATAGTGGGATGCACACTGTGGGGCAGATGAAGAAATGAGGGAAATCAGTGATGAAGCCAAATTAGTCCCAGTTGCAGAGACATTCAAAGAAGATCAGTCATGCTTGTAGATGAGCAGAAGCTGATTTGGTAAAGAAGACTTAGGAAAGATGAGAAGAAACCAAACAGAAAGAAGAACATGCAGCTATGAGATGGATTGATAGATTGCATAAGAGAAGACCCGTGAAAGTCAGGTAGGACTGTCAACTTAGAGACATTCTTACTCATCTTGTAACCATTCATTCAATACAGATATAAATCTTTCTTTTTGCCAAGAATCCATATTCTTCTATATTGGATATCTTATCCCATCTGGACCAGAAGCTGAATCAATATGAACTTTCTTCAGTATCAAATCCAGTTCTGTCAAAGTAATCTATTTGTCTATATCCTTATTTATACTTTCATTAAACTTCTTTATGTTCCATTCATCATTTGTCTTTAACTCTTGTTTTCTGTCTTTTTAACAAATTGCACTATAATACTCAATTTCTGACTGTTTTTTTTACCACCAACCCTTTCTCATCTCTCAGTTCTCTATTTATTCCACTATTATCTTTAATGTTCTTAGCCAAATAAAGTGAACTTTTACCTTGAAAAAATAGCTTTTCTTTATACAATAGTTCTTTTATTTTCTCTTTTATATAATACATATATATTTTATATAATATTTTCATTTCCCACAATTATATATTATTCTGTAAGGCCATATATTCCTGTTTTATTTTGTCTTAATACAGTCATCCACTTTACACAGTCTGATTTTTATTTTTTCTTTAAATATTAACCACCATTCCATCAAATTCAAATGATCTCTCATAATTAAATGTTCATTTCAAAACTGTATTATATTTTCTTCGCCTTTTCAAATCATCTAATCTCATTAATCCTTTTAAACCCTTTTCCAATTTTTATATACTTGCTATCCTGTTCAATTTCTATCCATGTAGCCATATGATCTGGCTACTATATTGGGAAAAAGATGCTAAGGATGGAGCTGCCAGGTAAGAGGAAAAGAGGAAGGCCTAAGATAAGGTTTATGGATGTGGTGAGAGAGGACATGCAGGCGGCTGGTGTGACAGAACAAGATGCAGAGGACAGGAAGAAATGGAAACAGATGATCTGCTGTGGTGACCCCTAACGGGAACAGCCGAAAGAAGATGATGATGTAGCCATATGATCTGGGAAACCTGCCTGAACTTTTTGTTCTATCAAATTACAAAATAATCTATCTCCAATCTATTTCCTCTGCTGTGTGTATATGCATTTGAATTCCACAACATTAAACCTCCACACCCCCATAATTCCTTTCATAACCTTTTTATCAGTTTTCTCAATCCTTTTTATTTTCCTTAGCTCACAATTTAAATCTCCTACTATTATAATACTCATATTGACTATTATATAAAATATTTAACTTTTCCCTTTTTTATGTTACATGTCCATAAATTGCAACAATCTTATAAACTTTCCTTTCACATCTAAAGTGTACTACAGTTACCCTTCCCAATCGAAATAAAGTGACATCTAATACAGAAATAACTACTATACAGTGCCACAATACCTGAGCAAGTATAATTTACTAAATTAAAAAATTCTACCCCCTTCCACAAATTCTCACTTTGTACTGTCTCAATTTTTGTTAACCCCCTAACATCTTCCTTTACAATTATGTCTGCCTAACAATTTTTACACCATTGCAAAATACCAATTCTCTTAACAAAACGTTTAATACTATTAACATTAGCTGATAATATTCTAATATTATCTGTCTCTCTTTTCCTTAATCTAAATTAAATTGTTTTATTACACTACCCATCTCCCTTTTTAACTTTCATACTAGAATCCTATATCTTCCTCTATCTTTGAATCTCTTTCCTATAGATTTTTTTTTTTACTTTCTAATCAATGCCTTTCTCATCACATACATCAGATTCTAATTCAGGCTAACCTTTTAATTCATTCACTTCTATATTTTGTGTTTCCTCTGGTATTTTCAAAACATCTTCTCTTTGATTTATAGCATGTAAGTTTAATTTCTTACCTTTGTCTTCATTTTCCTTTTCTACATTAAGTTCCTTGTCACCCTCTTCTCTTAAATGTTCTACTTTTTCACTTTTGTCATAGTTACAACTTTTGGGATCATAACCAACAACCCCAGACACACACTTTTTTCACAATTATCCACAAAATGTCCCTCCTTCCCAAAAAAAATAATTTTCTTCGTTGACCCCAATAACGAACCACCACTCTATTTCCATGCCATTTATCATACTTGGAATACGGACAATTTTATCATTTTCTGTCCTCAAAATGACATTGTATTCCCAAGGCCCAATCCATAAACCGCTATTATAAATTTTCACAATGTTTTTCACTTCGGAACAATTTTAACAAATAGTTTTTACATCTCTTATCAGTCGCTAAGAAATTGTATATTTACTTTCTTTTGAGTCTCTCAAAAAATGCTTGAATCACATATTTATTCCAAACAAGCATGCCTTTTTTCTTTCAAATCTTCTCAAAAAAGTCACTAATCTCATAGCGGATTTAAAAAGTAAGTCACACCATGTCTCATTTTTAATCAAAATAAAAGCTCTTACCTCTTGAGCTTTTGTACTCAAAGGTACAACTGTGTCCCAAACCTCATACCTGTCCAATATTTTTTCTTCTTTTCACTGTACATGTACTACAAACTTCTGCTTCACTACACTCTCCTTTTCTTTTCCTTTCTCTTTTACACTCAGTTCTCCATGCTGCTTTCCTCCTCAGCTCTAGTCCACTCCAGTGCCTCTCTCCACAGTAATTCATTCTCACTCTCTGGACCTTTTTCATCTATTAACTGCTGCAATCACAAAACCCTCCTGACTGGAGGGCTGTAAATGCAATCTCCTCCGATTGCTGCTCCTCTACTTTCAAAACTTCAAACGTTTTAGCTTGAAACAATTCCTCTGAATCAGTATCCAAGTCCAATATCTGATTCTCCTCTCCTCTGGCATTTACCTCAACCTCTGAAACACTTTTCCATGCTTTGTAATGCTCTCCCAGCTGCCACTGTGCCAGAAACAGAGTGTACGCATGTAAATGGTTGTTGGTCATATGAACAGCAGCCACTGTAGCATAGGGGAAGTTTCCCAGTGCCCAAACCAATACACATCTGTACTGCATCACAGCTGTATTCATATTAACTCCATAATCTATTAATGTACACATCATGCCTCATGGTACCAGCCTTGCCCACAGTGCCCTACAAGCACACAATCTGCCAGCAATTCACTTACCCACAGACTATTCTGGTATTTGTTGGTGCCAGTCATGGATCCGAAGGGCATCCAAGGAACTCAACCATTTGCACTTTCATCTGTAATTTTTTTGTACATCCTATGCACTTGCCCTTTCCCTGCCCCCCATCTTCATAGACTACGTCTGAGAGTCACTCCCCTCTTTGGACACATCTGCTTAGGGAGCATCAATGAATGCTCTCCCAACCAGCATTGACATGGACATTCCTCCAAGCCACTTCATCAGTTACTGGAAGCACTAATCCAACCCAGGTCAGCTTGGCTATAGTTAGAACTTATCCCTATATGTCACCAGAACAATTCTCATTATTCTATCTTTTGACACCAGTCTTCCACACTACAACATTAATATTTAATATTTTATTGCAAATGTTTCTATATCTGCGGGGTTACAGTTTCAATTTTGACATTTTACATGGACATCTACGTTTGTATTTGGTTCAGCAGCCTTGCAAAACTAGTATCCATGGGGCTGATAAAATGCCATCTTAGGTACTTTGATGCATGGAATCAAAAAACACAAACATACATAAACACACAGGGGACTATGTAAAAGATTTGCAGTTTACTGTAGGGAACACATTTAATATAACAAATCTTTTCCTTGTACAACTTGGAAAGTAGGCAGATATATATTCTAGAATGTTCCTCACTGCAGCCACTGTAAAAGGCAGCTATATTCTGCCTGATCTAGCTGTTGAAGCACATGCTTTTAATGTCATGAGTAGACATGGATGACAATGATATTAAACAATGATTGTGTGTCTTCAAAAGCTAGGAGGGCTATATGGCAAGTGGGAAAAGACAAGCTGTGGCTGGTGGAGCTGACAGCTACACAAAGGGATGCTTTGTTTAAAAAAATCAGAAGAAATGCCACTGATAAGCTTGTTTTACCATTGTACATACAAGACTGGTGCCAGCTTGAAGATACTGACAGTATGTGGTTATGTATGTATTTTGCTAATGAGCATTCATAATATAGCTATTTTAATGAGGAAAAGTGGACTGCATAGTATATAGGCTGAAAGTGCATTTTTCTCCATTTGTGCCTGTGTGTGTATGTAGTCATTCACTTTCCAGACCGACCCGGTATGCTCTCATGCATTTTAGACACTTTGCTGATTTTATACACCTCAGATGTCTGCAATCACAGTAAGGCTGACTTAGGTGAAATGGAGCCCTAGACAAAGGTTTCCAAGGGTCCCTTTGCTGTACACTAGCCCCCCTGTATCTCATCAGTGCCCCTCATCCTGGCCCCACACCATCCAGAAACAGTACTTTTTTTTTTTTCTTTTCTCTCACTTTGTCTTACTTTTTATCTTCCACTAAAATTTTAACTCACAGTAACTGGCCTAGACAAATTAGCTGGGGGATCTGGGGACTGTTTGACCCCTGGAAGTCATACAGTTTTAGATCCTCTGAGATACATCTTTGAGCTTTTTTTTCTTTCAATGTTTTGCTCTAGCAATGGCCTGAACAAAAAATATGAGTTAGGAAAGAAATTCAGTCTTATTTTTTTCTTTCAAGGAAAAATAAACTGTGTCTAAGCATAGTGTTCCAAGTTAATATAGTTTTTTCCAATACAATGAGAGGACAAATTCTTGCAAGGATATATAAATCCTGTCTGGGAACAAAGCTTGACTTCCTACCCTTACAAAAAAAGACAGTTCCTTCTATGTACTACTTCTGGTGTTAGATTGGGATGAAATTAAAGGCACAAATGTCCAGAGGAATATATTATACAGCAGATGGTCCCAGAAACCAAAGTGAATAGTAAAACAAAAGCAGAGCAAGGGAGTACATGCATACCTTACTCAGGAGGAATCACAGCCAAAAGCAACCAGAGAATCAAGTGCTGTTAGATGACAACACACTGCCAATTACCAGTTGCAATCATATATCCTGACCAAACCACCACAGCCAGACACTTATTCAATGACATTTTCATGTCTGGCTATGATATTAAGTAAAGAAAACTATGGACAAATTATTTTTAGATACAGTTTAACTTCTCTGCCACATATGTGTATAGTCCTTTTTCATCACAGACAATCCCCATACTCATCAATTACAATCTCTTTATTGCCAGAGTTAAAAATAGACACAGTGAAGTATTCCAGCTGGCTTCATACAAATGCACACTACTAATGCAAAGCCATAGCAATTGCTGCTTAATGAACAAAGGAGAATACTGTCAATTACTTTCATCCACAGATAGCTCCTGTACCCGGCAATTATATTTAACTTTGACTGTATCTCGTATGGTATAATTTAATAAAATACAAATTGAACACAGTAATTTATTTTAACCCTTTACACATAAAAACGCACAAACAGATGTGACCTTTACTTACAGTCATTTGTATGATTGACTGTACACCTCAAATGCCCAGTTGTGATAAAAGGAGTAAATAAGAACCTAAACTGCCACATGTGAATTTATGTTCTCAGTATACTGCTTTCAAAATATAGTGCGAGACCTACTGTATTCCTCCGCAATCAACTGGCTAACCAAAGTATTAGTGAGGAAGGTAAAAATAATGTAGGGAAAAATGACCAAAAATCAAAGACAGATACTGCTTTTATATACTCAAACTTGCAAGAACAGCAAACTTTGCATTATCATGCTTTTTCTTAAGTTATAAGTGTAAATGCAACTGTCTTTATTTAGTGATTGCAGACCTCACTTACTTGCTAGACTACCACACATTTTACAAGAAAACAGACCAAAATATGAGGCAAAAATCAGTGACAGTTGAGAGCTTTGATACCTCCAAATGCGTATGCACGCATGCACACACTTAAGTACTTGAATTTCTATATGCTGGCAGTAATAGGAAAGTGCCTATTAAAAATATATCCCTCTCTCTCTACATATATATGTGTGTGTAATATATATATAAATAATTAAACCATGGAATAGAAGAATAAGTAATATATAATAAATACTTCTAGAACAAAATAAATGAAAAATCAGAAATAAAACTCGCAGACACTAAACAGAAGTTTTAAGCTTTCGCTCTTATTAGATGAAAGAGCTTCTTCAGAATAACTGAAACACATTCCATTTGTAGAATATATACTAAAGGGCAGCTGAAGTCACATGTAAGTACAGTAGCCAAAGAAACAAGAAAAACATTCCAAACAGTAACTAATGGATAAACTGTTGACTATTTAAACATTTAAAAATTCAAAAAAATACTGGTCATAGTGAATGTACTGCAATAAAATATGAAATTGAGAAACTTCCAAATGAGTATTCATATATATAAAATCTTAACATATGGATATGTATTAGCTTTCAAATGAATATGTATATGTATTATCTTTTTACTTAATGTTTCCATCTGAGAGCACATTTGATATTAACACTGTCATTAAGTCCAGGAAATACCTCTGAATTGAGAAGTAATTGCCATTTCAGTTCCTTCAATTCAAGGTACAACTCCCAGTTTTCAAAAAAACAATCTACCTTCTCTAGAACTAAAAAATAAAACTTATTAAAAGATGGACATGAAATGCTGTGTTTTGCTAAGGCATTGTTTAAGTTTCTGGCTCTAATAACTCCCAAATGTTCCTTTATCCTGTCGGATAACTTTCTAGCAGTCTTTCCAATATAAAATGCAGAACAAAAATCACAAATACCAGCATAAACTACTCCTGTGGAATGACAGAAATAATGTTTGGTAAACTTAATAGTGTAGTTACAATGAGGAAAAGTGTATTGTGATCCTAATAATATGTATTGGCAAACAACACATTTGTTGCAGGAATGCATGCCAGGCTGTGTGTATAGAGACGGTGTTGTATTAATTAAAAAAGGTGCATCTCTAGTTTCAAGTTTCATTCTAATAGTATTGGTTCTCTTATATGAAAAAGAAGGAGTCACACCAATAGCAGAAATCATAGACTGAGAATCTGCTAAAAGATCCCAATTATTGGTAATAATGTTTCTAATATTAATCATGTCCCTGGAAATTGGTAATGGGAAACGTGATCTGTTGGTGTCATAGGTATGGGAGACAGTCGTAGGTTTAAATCCAAACAATAAGATAGGCAAATGTTTAGTGTATCTATCAGATGCTATTTCATTATATACAGAATTTATCAGAGCTTCAGGATAATTTCTCTTCAGAAACATACATTTCAACAGTGCTGCATTAAACATGAAATCATCATCTAAGCTAACAATTCTAGAAATTCGTATAAACTGACTTTTAACAAGATTCTTTTTCATAAAGAATGGATGTGAGCTAGAAAAGTCTAACAGATTATTCTTGTATGTTTTCTTTCTATAAATGGTAGAACATACTGTTTTAGATTGTAAAATGGAGATTTTGGTATCAAGAAAAGAAATTGACAGACCACAGTCAGATACAATAAGATTTAAAAAAACAATACTTTTTTTCATGTCAGAGATAAATGTATCTCAAGAAGTTTGGTTGCCCTTCCATGCAAAAAAAATATTGTCAATAAATCTCTTATAAATATGTATGAGGTTGAAGTTATGCAAAGAATGTAAATTTTCCATTTCCCAAGTGCTGAGTACTATGTTGGCAAATGCAGGTGCTAGTTTAGAACCCATGGCTATGCCTTTGATCTGCTTGTAAATCAGTCCATTGAAATAGAAGAAATTATCTAAAACAATTTTAACAAGAGTGCATAAAGTATTAACTTTAGTGTTGGAAAACTTGGTGTATTTAGTGAGAAATAGTCTAAATAATTGTAATCCTTCTTTATGTGGTATATTAGTGTAAAGTCCTTCAACATCAAGGGTGACTAAGGTGCAATCAGATAGACCCTGTATATTATTGAATAATTCATCCAAAAAAGCCCAAGAGTCTCTCAAATAATTATTCGTTTTCTGCACTAATGGGTTAAGAATGCTATCTAGATAATCAGCAGTTTTCTCTGTCTTGGTTTTTCTGTTAGATATAATATGTCTGAAAGGAGGGTCTAAAGAATCCTTATGTATTTTAGGAATTCCAAATCATTTTCCTAGATTAGGTGTGGGAACTGACATGTACATAAGTTCTTCAAGTGATATAGCATTAGTTAATTGTAAGCTCTTTAGTGTTTTATCCACATGTAAAAAATGTTTATTAACAATGTCTAAGTTAACAAGTGTGAAAAAGTCATTATCATGTAATGTATTTTCAATTTTATGAATGTATGTAGATTGAGCCATTAAAACTAGCCCTGTACCTTTATCAGCACGCATGATGTGTAGGGACTTATCTTTAGTGAATTCTGACAATGCTTTTCTTTCAGTAGTGGATAAATTAAACCATTTATCTGTGTTATTAGATAGCCATAATTTTCTTAAATCTCGTTCACAAACTTTAAGAAATGCCTTTATAGAGCTATTAAGGGCTGGATTATATAAACTCTTTGGTCTCAAAGAAGTGAAATGTTTTGAGTTATCAGTTAAACTATCTGATGAGTCAGAATCAGAAGAACTATCAGATTTATCTATATACTCACACACAGACACATGTACAGTACTTTATATATATATATATATAAATATATATATATATATATATATATATATATATATATATAAATATATGCTTGCTCCTACGCTTGCTTTTCTGTATCCATAAATCAATCCCTTCTTTCAATGTTAGCCTAAATCAATAGGAAGGTCTCATCACTGCAGCAGCTCAGTGAAATGCTTTGTGAACATCCTCAACCGTAGAAAATAGCTATGATTATTGGTAAGGTAAGCCTAATACCCTTTCATTGGTATGGGTGTCAAAAGGTGACTCAACAGCAACATAAGCATGAGAAAAAGCTTTGTCCAACATTTAATTAGTTTTGTAGAATATCTGCTAGAAAAGGACATTCTTCAAGTTGTATTAATATTAAAACAATCATGCACATGTTGAAAACAGGCCAGTGAGTGGATTAAGATATTTTTTGCCACTGATGATCTCAGAAATCTTTGCATGTGCTAAGTTCTGAGCATCAGATGAAAATGGAAAGTCAGAAATCTATTATTTTTAATCTAAAAATCATTGACTTTGACTTCAATGCCATTTTTAATTGGGGAGGGTTGCACCACAAGCCATCCTGGCTTATATAGCTTTGTATGCCAATGGGTTAACTACAAGAGGCTGTATATCATGTGGTGTTCTTTCTTCTAGATAGACTAAAGATTTAAGAGCTCACGGAGGTCAGATTACATCCTTGGTGTTTATGTCTTGTGTTTTCTGAAAATAACATATACATCACTTGGAGGATAATATCTACATAAGTGAAAATATATTTTCTTTCAGGAATGGATATATTTGTAAGCAAAGTATATATTTTAGTGGAGGGAAAAAGCATCAGTTACAATCTTTGAAAAGCCTTTCACTAGAAGGCAACTTGGCAGAAAACTAGAAACTTTGGATACAGAAATTTGATTTATCCTTCACTAAAAGTGGATTAGCTGAGGAGTCTGAAAATGCACAGAATATATTAGTCCATTATTTTCTCAAAGAAAAAAATATACATCAGTAAGGAAGAAGTTCAAGAATTATTGCTAGCCTAAAAAATATTTGTATTCATTTATTCCTTAAAGGGTTGGAATGACCTGTACAGAATATAGATGCTTCAAAGTTGTATTAATATTAAAAAAGTTATGCACATGTTGAAAAGAAAGACAAAGAGCAGTGCCAAACAGCTCAGATAACTGCTATTAAAGTGAAGGAAGTTTATAGCATTTACATATAAAATGCCTCTGAAATACTGTGACAAGAATGCAAATCATGCTGATAAAAAGAAATGCTTTGAATTAACAAATAAAATGTGAATGTTAAAAAAACGCAAACTAAACAATATTATTTCAGGAAAATGCTTTTGAAGTACTAGAATCAGAGGTAGTAAAAAGCTTTGTGCGAACAGAACATATTCTTACCAACAGGTAGAACCACTGGGTCACAGGCTACTGATATTTAAATGCAACAATAAAAAATCTAAAATTCTTTAACAACATTAAGGCTGGAAACAATCTCTATCAATGTTTTGGATATTTAACTTGTGAGAAGTTAGGAAGAGTAAAACAAATTCAAAGTACAAAAGTGAAAAAAAAAAAAAAAGTTTGCGCACAGGAAGATGGACATGCTCACAGAAATATTTCAGGTATTGTGCTGTGAGCCATATCAATGATGTTCTGCATGATTAGGCCTGGAAATTTTGCCAAAAGGATCTGTATTTATCTATGTATAGACACACACACACACACACACACACACACACACACACACACACACACACACACAGAGGGCATCAGCCATGGACTACAAGAAGGCTCAGTGTTAATTACCATACAAAAAAATCTTCATGCTGTGCCAGCTATAAATGCTCACAAGACAATACTGCCAAATCTTAAAACTGAAAAATAAAATAAACTAAAATGCATAGAACCTCAGCTTTCATTAGGAAGCAATTAGTTTCAAAAAAACAGATGGATATTATCATTGTTGTTAAAAAAAAAAAAAGACAAGATGCATGTTTTATTTATTTGCATTCTACTATTAAAGGGAATGAGAGAGAGCATTATTAATTGCTTAAAGAAATGGTCTCAGGAATGTCAAATACTACATTCTGTTCAGCACTAGATATATATCAGGGTTCGGGGCACATTAAGCTTAATTATCAAAGCTGAAAATTCTTAAGATTTAATATTTCACTTGTTGGCTGCGGTGGTGTAGCGGTTAGCATTGTTGCCTCACAGCAAGAGGTTCTCCCGTTCGATTCTCGGCTGGAGCGCCTTCTGTGTGGACTCTGCATGTCCTCCCCATGATTGAGTGACATTTAAAGACATGCAGGTAGGTGCATGCATGAATGGGTGTTCCTTCTTTGAAGGTTGGGCATCTGGCTGGCAACTCGGCACCGTAAAAATCCACTACCAGTCATTAGTGGACCGGAGTTCCACTGTGGCAACCCCTAACTGGGAAAAGCCGAAAGACAAACTAACAACTACAGATACTTCACTCTTTTTCTGGTATTAATTATCAACAATCTTCTTCTTCTTTCAGCTTTTCCCAGTTAGGGGTCACCACAGCGGATCACCTGTCAGATCATGATTGGCAGTGGAGTTTTTATGGTTTTGCCAGTCCAGCACCCAACCTTCCACAGAAGGCACACTCATGCATGCACTCATGTCTAGGGCCAATTTAGTGTGTCCAATCCACCTACAGCATGTCTTTGGGATGTGAGAGGAAACCGGAGTACCCGGAGGAAACCCACACGACCACAGGGAGGACATGCAGACTCTGCACAGAAGGCACCCCTGCCAAGGATCCAACCGGAGAACCTCTCGCTGTGAGGTGGGAACACTAACCGCTGCACCACTGTGGCCACCCATTATCAACAATGATATTCTAAAATGCAGCTGCACATGTGTTGGAAAGGAAAGTACTCAATCAGTGTAGGGGTCAGACACAAGAACATATTGATAAGAGACTGATGTAGCAAATGAAGTTAAATAAAAGTAAATGTAAAATAGGAACAACATGTCTGAAATACAAAGGTAACATTCTATCATTAATAGAATGTAACCTGACTGAGGAAAAATGAGAGCAGTCCTATAAATGTAAAGACAAAAGACAAGCAAGCACTACAGTGTTTTTAGAAATAAAACATTGTCTCATTGTGTGGCAAATTTTGTACATAATGAGCTAGATTCCAAAAGATTTGCTCTCAGGGCAGACATAGCAGAATAAGTAATATTTTAAATGATTATGCCTCTAAGAAAGCTATTAAACTTATAAATAGAATGAGAATGAAGCTTTGAGCAGGACAGGGTTCTGATGTGCTCAAAACATTAGCTACAGATGCATCAGCACCCCATGGTGCAGTTAAGCTTGGAGTAAACCAGTTGACTGTACCCACTATCATCATAATTCAAAATATAAAAAAAAATTAACATCACTTTTGTATGCTGTCGCTGCTTTAGTACATCAGACTCGGAAGAGGCAGAAGGTATGTGAAGTTTTCTTAAATATTTTACAATTTCTCTAAGTTTGCGAAACCTTAAAGTTGGTATACAGAGATTGGAGGTATGTGGGGTGGGGGAGTGGCAAAGCTTCCATATGGGGAGTGCAATTAGTGCAGCTCCCATGCAAAAATAGCTTCTTAGTGTTTTAAAATATTTTGTACACTGATCATTTAGTATTGCAATTATGCTGGCATCAGATGCTTAAGTGTGATGTTTTGGATCTTGACTATCACGAAAATTGATGTTTCATACTAAATCTGGTTAAGCTAGCTAGCTGTGCTGCAAGTAGATACCACATGTCTATGGGTTAAGAGAACTTACAGATGCACACATTATGATCAGATATAAATGGAACTGTAGTCTGTAGCAACAGAGCAGAGATATAAAATAAACAAAAAAGACCCCTTCATGAATGTTTATGATAAAGAAGTTTCAGTGGAAAGAGACCAGGTAATCTTGCAGAACATATTAAAATATATCTGTACAAGACTGAAGATACTATTAATTGTGAAGAAATATGATCTAAAAGTGAAATGCAGACCAGATAAGGAACTTCACATACCAGATATGTTAAATACCGCATGTTTCCACAACATTGTGAAGAATTATAAGAACTAATAGTTATCAATGAGATAAAATAATAAAGAAACATAAATAAAACATTTCAGAGATGAAATGACACTGACACAGAAATGCACATGCTGAAAGATTACAAAAAAATAATGCCATGAGAAAAATTCATCAGGAAGAAAAATGTAAGGCATGTTTCCTTCAAGAACGTAATATGTTGTTTAAAGTCTTACATGGGTAAAGTAGAGTCCTGCAGCTAGGATAAGCTATGTATGTGTTACAGCAAGAATAAGCTTTGGCTCAAGGCTATTTGGGGAGGGGGTGTTGGGAAGTGAGACAAAGGTTAAAGCCCTGTTGGATCAGATAGCTGGTTTACCTGCATGTAAGGTTAATCATGTATGCTTAAGCTTTGAGTGCTCCTAGGCAAGTATCAACTATTTGGCCATATGCCTTCAAAAACATGAGATATACAAGCAGGTAGTGCATCTTGGGCATTGACTTTAGAACAAACTCGTCAACCAAGATTCATTCTATTATTGAAGGATTTGTATAACACTGCCTCAGCAACTATGAAACTAAATGTAACCCTTGGCACCAAGGTTTCAAATGTGCGGAATGCAGCATGGTTGTCCTTCTCTCCCTTCCTTTTTGCTATCTATTTATAACCATTGGCTGCCTGAAATAGGCAGTCTTCTGTTGCTGGACTGAGCTATGGCAGCACCAATTGTAAACTACCATTATATCTTCATGACTTGATGACATTTCTTATAGGTTCATAACTTCATACTAAGCTAATCACCACCACGGTCTTTACAAGCCTAGCCATGACCCAACCCAGTTTTGTCCCAGAGATCCTTGGATGCCTTTATGGTGGGGTATGTTAGTAAAGAGGTAGGTAAATGCTTATGGTGGAAGTGTGGTGGTGGGCATGTCAGTTGGGAATTCATTTACTTACTGACAACCTCTGTCCATCAGAGACATGAAGACAGACTACGGGCGAATATGCAATTTCCTATCCAATTATAAAGGTTTCTTTTGAACAGGGTCTGAGATGAACTCTGCTTCATGTAGCTGGGGAGCTTATTCCATAGTGCGGGGTTCCTTTGAGATGCATATCGGTCCCTCCAGCAGGATCTATTTATATTGCAGACATGGTTCAGATTCATGGATCTAGTGTTTCTGGTACTGTTTGTCTTGCAGATATACAAAAGAGCCATCAGAGCTGGACTGGAGGATACCTTATATGCTAGGTATAGAATGCCTCTCTGTAAATTGTAAGACACTTGAGTACAAAAATAGGACCTGAAGGCAATCTGTGTAGGACAAGGCATTCATACCCTGGATTCTCCTGGGGAGGAACATTTGAGGTGGTTCCAAACAATGCAAGTGCCTGATTAGGTACATGTCAAATGGGGCATTATACTCACTGATGGGCCTGATGAGGGCTGAGTAGAGTGGTACTATTACTTCTTTACACCTAGATGCCATACTCTGCTTATGATTTTTCATACTGTCTTGGCTATATGTTGTTTGAATGCCAAATTACTTTATACATATTTTCTCAGATTCCCTAACTGTCTGGACTACTCATAGGAGTGATTTATTGATGAAGTAATTAGCTTAGGTGGACAATTTCCCAAAGATTGTTATAATGCATTTCTATGCACTGAGTTTTAATCTGTGGCTTTTGCAGCGGTCAGTTGTGTGCGTTAGACCCTCTTGTAGGATGTTGGTGTCATGAGAAGAATTTATGATCGCTGTTAGTTCCCAGTTTACAGTTATCTGTGAACTTGGTAAGCCAGAGACCTTTGTCATTAGCTCTGATTAACGAGACGTATATGGCAAATAGGAGTAGGCCCAGCACAGAGCCCTGGTGAACTCCAATGGTGACTCTGGTCTCTTGGTGGATGTGGTCTCAGTGATTCTGACTTCTTGAGTTCTATCTGTGAACTAGCTGGCAATACAGCATGTTATGCAGGGATTTATTCCTAGTTCTGGGAGTCTGTCAACAATACCTGACTGGGGTATTGTGTCACTTGCCTTGGCCAGGTCAAGGTTGTCGGTATGCACCATTATCCCCTCATCTATAGCCATGGTAATTTTCTCAAATAAGTCTACCAGGTTAAGTAGGCAAGACCTTCCCTTAAAGCCAATCTGGGATGGGTTCAGTGTCTGCGGTTTGCCAATAACCTTGTTGATAATTTTATGGCAATTTGTTCCATGGCTTGGCATATTAGATTTATCAGACTGACGAGTTCTTATGAAAAGGGATGACCGTTGTAGCCCTCCATTCATAGGTTCATTGGTTGGTACTAGGCTATCGGCCCTAGGGCCTATACAAGCCTAGCCATAACAATTCCCTGGATATTTCTTCCCACAATATTTACTTCCCTGGACCCCTGTCTAGCAGGGCGACTGACATGATCCCTGGGGGGAATTTCCTATCTCCTATCCAATCATTAATGTTCCTTTGAAGAGGGCCAAGGAGGTGCTCTGCTTGACATGTATGGGCAGTCTATTCCAGAGTATGGGGAGTCTCTGGGTCAGGAACCTATCCCTCCAGCATGTTTTGTTTATTGTGATGACAAGGTTTAGATCTCTGGAGCGTGTGGCTCTGAGGGATTGGGATTTCTTTAAGTGGAGTATGTCCAACAGCTCAGGGTTTGACATGGCTTTGTATGTTAAGCAGAGATCACCTCTGAGTAGACGATATGCCACAGTGTATAGATGGAGTTTTCTTAGACGGTCAGCATATGACATCTGCTTTAGAACTGCGATTCTTTTAGTGAGGTGTTTCTGCGGCTTTTCCAGATGTTGCAGATGTCTTGTGAGGTACATACCAAACGGGGCATTATACTCTATAATGGGTCTAATGAGGGATGAGTACAGTGGGACAATGACCTCCTTTTTTCTGGATGAAAAGCCCTTAGTGATGAGGTGTGCCACATAGAAGGATTTCCTGACTGTTGTGGCAATATGGTTACCGAAGGTGAGACCACTGTCCACCTGTGTCCCTAAGTCTCTCATCACACTTTCTATGTTTAGTGTACTGCCACCTATGTGGTAATTCATGGGTACATGTTTTTTTTCCAAAAGGGATAACTATACATTTCTTGGCATTAAGCATGAGCCCATGGCTCTGGCACCAGGCATCTGTTTCTGTAAGGCCTTTTTGTAGAATATCCACATCATTTAGGGATTCAATAATGGCTCCCAGTTTGCAGTCATCTGCGAACTTTGTTAGCCAGAGTCCCTTAGTGTTGGCCTGTACTTCACAGATGTAGATGCCAAACAAGAGTGGTCCCACGACTGAACCCTGAGGTACTCCACTTGTCACATGTCTGGAGCTAGATTTGGAGTCAGCTACTTTTACAGCCTGGGTTCTATCAGTAAACCAGTTGGCAACCCATCAAGTGACATAGGGATTTATGTCCAGCTTAGTAAGTTTATCTATGATTCCAGAGTGGGGGATGGTGTTGAAGGCCTTGGTGAGGTCCAGATAGGCTATGTAAACCACCATACCCTCGTCCACAGCTCTGGAGACTGATTCGAAGAAGTCAATCGGTTTCAGGAGACAAGATCGGCCCTTCACAAACCCAAACTGGGTGGCGTCCAGTTTTTGAAGGTTGCCAATGTCTGTTTACAAGTTCCATGATAATGCATTCCATGCCCTTGCAGATCAGGATCATCAGACTGATGGGACGGTAGTTCCGGGATCCAAGGTGGATTGCCTCTTGTGGAGTGCGATAACTGTAGCTGTGCACCACTCAGTGGGCATGAAGCCTGAGGTGAGGCTATGATTAAACATGATACTTAGGTGAGGTGCCAGTTCATTTTCTAGTTCATGTAGTACACCGCCCAGGATGTCATCTGGTCCCATGGATGCTGTATTCTTAGCTTTGGAGAGTGCGGTTTCTACCTGGCATGTAACCTGTTTTGAGGTTGTAGTTGAAGAGTGCCTCATGTGGTCCTGCTAGTTCATGTTTTAGGCTACTCCCTATTGATAGCTGGGGGGATATGCTACAAGTGATTTCATGGGGAATAGTGGGGGGTAAAGTTAGAGCTAAAGTTATCAGCCAGTAGATATGCTATGTCACCCTGGTCAGTGAAGGCTGTACCATTTACCCCTAGTTATGCACACTGCTGAGTATTACCTTTAAGATTCTTGACACAGCTGAAGAAGGCTTTGTGATTGTCCTTAGCCTGGGAGGCTATCCTGACTTCAAAATTGGCCTTTTTGGGCTTTATTAGACCTCTTAGTTTCTTGTTTAGTTGAATCAGAAACATCTAGTCTCTGTGAGAATTGTTCTTTCTGATTTTGGTCTTGACTTTTTTCCTTTGTTATATAGAATGTTATAATAAGGATTACACCAGTGTGGTTTGTTTTTGGTGTTAGATCTGAGATTACTTCTGGCAAGTATGGCAGCTTTAGTGCAGCCATTTGTATGTTTGCACAGGGTTTCTGTAAATAATTCTGCATATGCAGCTGTGTGCTTGGGGATTTGAAGGAGTCACAAATTTTATCAGGCTGTTGCTTGATAGGATGTAGTTTGCATTAATATAGTTCTTAACTTTTTAGTTAAGATTTCCAGGTTTTTTATTTCAAGAGAGATAGCTTTGTGGTCTGACTTCACTAATGAGGACATGACATGAGTGTGTGCAATGCTCTTCCAAGATGGCAAGTACTGGTCCAATATGTTTAATCCTCTGGTTGGAGAGTACACTATCTGGTCAAGGGTTTTTATGTTGATAAAGTCCAGGAAATGTGTCTATGAGTAATAGGCAATGTAGGTTTTCTAGTATATATAGGGGTATTTCAAGTCTCCCATGAATAGGATATTTGGTTGGATGGTGAGTGCCTCTAGTAGTTCTAGATAAGAGGTGTGAGCCTTGTGGTTCAAAGGGCAACATGTAGCTGGCCAGGACATGGTGAACTCCAGGACATCATCCTGTTTAACTAACCAAGAGTTGCGTTTGCTGCTATTGTAGATAGAAACACCTACATTTTTAGCCCATATGTACCGTTGTTGGTCTAAATGTATGAAGACATTGTAGCCTTCCACTGCTGGAGTACTTTCTGTGGCATTAAACCACATCTCGGTAACAACATAGCTGTCTATATTCTCCAGACACAGTAGAGCTTGTAGGGTGTGGAATGTGGAATTTCTTGTTTAGGGTCCTATCATTGAGCAGTAACACCTTAAGGATGCTTTGAGTTTTCTTTTACTATGTTGGTAAGGGGATGGATAAAGTTTTAGCAATATCTTAAAATCCATGGGTGGAAGGGTGCAGAATATCTTTAGCAAAGCAAAATTGTCCGTTACCCATGTCCTCCCATGCTAGTAGATATCGGATTCCCCAGGAGTGACACCAGAAACTAAGCCAATTATTAAAAATCAATCATTTTTTCTTCATACTGTGGCATTATTCTTGGTGAGGGAAGAATGCTGCTCAGTGCAAGGCATGTACTTGCCTATGACACATTCAGAGAGATTATTTCTCTTTTCATTTCGTCCAGTGAGGTATGTCTTGGGTCATTTACAGCCACATGGACTATGATCAGATCATACTGCTACCCATAGTGCAGTGACTTGAGCATGTTGCAGGATGTTGCAAATCACAGCTCTAGATAGGCAACTAACTGATATCTTCTTGTCCAGCCTTGTTAGAGAAGTAACTGTGTTCTGCAACACAATACCCTATGAGAAGGGTACTAGGAAAACTTGTTTGCTTGCCTTATGGGCTTTGTTCATGGAAGATCATTATGATCCCCTTTTATTTCAAGAAGTTCACTACTATGGTTACCTGTCACAATACAAAATTAGCTTCACTAAAACCAAGGTAGTCAAAAGTTCATTATGTTTCATCTGTTGAATTATTGAGAGAATTATTTGTACTTCTGTATTTACTGTTATATAATTACTTGTTTATAACTTTTGTAATTGTGGAGCTTTTCTCCCCAGGACTCCATTGAAAATGGGTTCTTCTTGGCCCAATGGACCATCCTGTCAAACAAAATGCAAATAAATAAATAACTAAATAAATAAATAAAATAAATAAATAAATTCCTCTTTCTTAACAGGGTACTATTATTTACTTGGGAGAGTAGGTAGATCTATTTCTCCAGGCCTCCCTTCTTGCTACATATCACATTTTATGGAGAGTCAAAAGTAATTGCTCCACATGGAAACACCTGCATGTTGAAATGTAACAGAGGGCCCAGGTAATGGCATGGAACATTCTTCTATTACCGTTGTAAACTGAGCAAGCCTTGCCAGTCTCTCTCCCACCTTTGTTTTGGAGAAGCCTGAAGTTTTCTTTGAGAGAGTTTATATGTGCTGGGGATAGACAATCTAGTTTGAGAGCAGATTTCACTTCCCCTTTCATAAGATAGCATCAGTCTACTGGACTTAGAGTTATGTATTTTCTCAGCCAAACTAAATTTCATTGGGTAGTTGACATCACCTAACGAAACAACTTGTTGATGTGAACTCTTAGTGGGTTGTTTTGGGAGGTATTATGGCAGTTTGCGATAAGCTGCAAGAAAATGGATCATTCTATGTTGTTGGTGTTTGTCTTTTGGCTTTTCTCGGTTAGGGATCGCCACAGCGGAACTCCAGTCCGCTAATGATTGGCAGTAGATTTTCACGAACGCCGAGGTCCCAGCTCAACATCCAACCTTCAACAAAGGCATGCCCATTTGTGCATGTCTTTCAAACTCCCACCCAACCGCAGGGAGGACATGCAGACTCCACACAGAAGGCACTCCCCGCATTCCAGCCGAGAAATGGATCATTCTATCCACCTCATTATCCAACAATATTAAGGGCTTTTATTGATGGATATATAGGACTTCAACAGGAATTGTTTAATGGATTTACTGCCTACTGACAACTGGAAACAATATGATCATTAGTCACATACCATTTTGAGGAGTTTTCCTAACCTTTGTTATTGACAGCAATTAATAAAAGATGGTCGTCTCTGTTCCTTGGGTGATATTAGAAGGGTTTACATGCTTTTCCAGCTACCTTGTACTAACGTGATAAACTCAAAACTAAAAAATCTTGAAATTCCAAAAAAACTGACAGGTCAAGATGGGGTAACTGAATTTTGAAAACAAGAGTGGACAACAAAGATTGTATGGGGACAATTTTTGTTCTAAAACATTCTTATTACACTTAAACTGTGTCTCACTTAGAAATTCAGAGTGATATAGGTAATGGATCTCTGGGTTTAGATAGATGGATTAACTGGGGCACAAATTTTTTAATTCCCAAGCTGACCATGATTCTTCAGTTGGAAATACCAGTTTAAATATTTTTTATACACTAGCAAGACTTAACAGAATGTTTCACAATATATCTTCCAACTATTGCAGATGTAATACTGGTGCACATGGAGACTAGTTCCATATTTTTGGGGGGATTTTCAGCTGATGTGAGATTCCATTTGGCCTAACCAGGTCACATCATTAAAGCATGTTTTTCTTCTGTTTAAACATTTTCCTTTGGATTGCCTAACTCAAGGATGTCAAACTTGATATTGTTACTAGTCAATAATGTATGTCAAAAATGGAAAGCATTTCAACCACCCTTACTTAGTGACCTTATAATGATAATAGATGAACCATTCATTCTGTAAGCATCTCTTGGGGGTATCTCTAATTACTCTTGATTACATGGAAATGGTCGATATGGCAAAGATTTTTGAAATGATAATCTTTAATGGGATTTGAAACTCATTTATATGCATCTATACTTGCCTTGTACTTTTTTCATATACAGTATTTAATGTGACTCAATGTTGTTTATATCATTATGTTACTGTAGTTTTGTATATTTTGTGCAGATTCCTATTGCTGGTCTTTATTTAAGTTACTTACATAAAAATTAAGTTAGAAGTTGTTTAAGTTTTGATTATTTTTTTCAGCTTTGAAAATAAATTGAGTAGACAAATGCTTGCAAAATTGTATCTGGAACTAGTAATGTGCAATGGAATTGCAAAATGTATAATATATTTGTATCTGTTCTGTATAATTCAATATTACTGACCAACACATTCTGTCATATGCAGTGTGACAATCTAAAGAAAGAAACAGCATGTCCTTTACCTCATACCTCGTAACCTCTTAGTGCAAAAAAATCTGGACAAAGCCTGAAATAATGGGGGTGGGGGTGGGGCAAAAATAGGGACAATTTTTGAATATTGGTCTTATAAATGTAGGAAGTTGCTAGAATAACAGAATTTGAGTTAGCATGCATTTTCTGAAGGATGTGAAGTCACACTCAGATGTATATAATCATTTAGAGACTTTAATCCTCAGGTTATCCCAGAGATTTGCCAGAAAACTACAAATTTTAAGAGAAGTAGACCAAAAATATAAGGCAAAAATCTGGACAGTTGAGAGGTATGCTTCACCTGACTGTCCATGTAGCACAGTGGATACAGATATGCTTCAGTTCGGAAAAGTCATGCAGGTTATTACAAGTTCCCTGAAATAATCACACAAACAGACTAAAGTATTTGCTAAAACAGTGAATCTAATATCCTGTATAGCATGTAGAGAATATGGAAAGGTGTTTGTAAGGAAATATAGAGATCTATATAGACAAATGCACTGAAGATCCAGGATTAAGAAAGTCAGAATTGGTCATAACCAGTACGATCACAAAAAACAATTGACTGTATGAACTGTGACAGACAACAGTTACTGTCAGTAACTCTGAATGTAGTATCATGGCAATACAAATATAAGTAAAAGTCCATAGGATTTGACAGCATTTCAAAATTCAAGGATTCAGATTTTTTTTTTAAGAATGAGCTGTGGATGTTAGGTAATACAATTAAAAATATCTTTTGAATGTATACATGAATATCGTATTTGATGTAAACAGCCCACACCATACTTAGTATAATATTCAGGTTAATGTACATAGGTCAGGTATACATGTTTGTGCATGTAAGTATAAGCAGGGACATTTTGTTTTGGATAGATATATTGGATTTTTTTGACTACAAGTAAGAAATCTCAGTACAGTCCATGGTTCCTTTTCTAGTGTGTGTGTGTGTGTGTGTGTGTGTGTGTGTGTGTGTGTGTGTGTGTGTGTGTGTGTGTGTATTTGCATCTTTGTTTTCTGTACCATTATATCAGATTTATGGCATTGTATTAGTGTGTGTGCCCTTTTTCAGTTCTGGTGTAGGGTAGACATATACTTTGAAGAAATAATGATTTATGGAAACACAAAAATTACAGAGCTGCAACACTGGGGAATAGACTGTTGTTCAACTAGATTTTATTTCACTGACTATGAAAATGCAGATCCATCTCATTTATGGTTCATTCAAAAATTATGGTCCCTTTTTCATTGTATGCAACTGACACAGTTTTGCTTCACAGTGCAGTAAAGAAAGATGTGACCTTAGTGTCACTAGTGTTGCATCCCTCCTGAAAAAAAATGTTCAAATTGTAAATTAAATCGCTATGCAATGCAAAATACATTACATACTCTTTGGTTAGACTGACATTCTACATTCTCATTTTTCCTCCAGCAAAACTGATGGTGAAACAATTTAGCATAACCTAGGTCAAGCTGTGCTAATTCAACTGCAGTTCACTTCATAATATAATGGCAATGAAAAATGGTACTCAAAAAGAAGTGACCATAATATTCTAAGTAGAGGTATGATCCTTGCAAAATAATAATAAATGTTGGGCTGTTTCTCTTATGACAAAACTGAAATCATTGTCTTGGAAAGATATTATTCCCTTTCTTGATATGTGAATCAACTTGAATTGTGAGCTGCATTACAAATGTCCTACTCAATTTGTCTGGTTCTACGGGAGCAGAAGTAGAGCAGATCCTGGATAAGGATACAAACTTTGCTGCTAGCAACTTAGCAAATATAGTTAAAGTACTGCTTTAAATATAAATCCGTTTTAAACCTCTTTCAAGGAATTTGTAAATGATTGCTTTAATTAGTGTAAGGTGGTGCGGCAGAGAGTATTGTCACCTCACAGCAAGAGGTTCCCCTTGATTGATTCTCAGCTGGGGTGCCTTCTTGGCAGAGTCTTCATGTCCTCCCTGTGTTATCATGGGTTGCTTCCGGGTGCTCTGGTTTCCTTCCACAATTCAGATATGCAGTAGGTTGATGGACACTCTAAATTGACCATATATGTGAGTGTATGGTTTGGAAGAACAACCCTGGCAGGGCTAGCCAACTGGCAGTGTGAATCATGGCTGTAGATGATTGTCACTGCTGGAGTGACACCCCAACACCATGTGCAAAAATGGGAAAAGGGTTTGTGGATGCAGTCATGAGTGAAATAGGAGTTTATAGCCTTATTTGCCTAATCATTTGAGCTCAAACTATGGAACTGCAGAAATAAAGATTTTTTTTCCCTATTTCACTATTTTGATTAACATTGCAATAGATATAGCTCATGGCAGATGAGAAAAAAATAAATGGAGTTTACTTTCCACATCTAACTTTTATTGATGTGTGGAGCAGATTTCTTTGTGAAGAATGAAATTACTTTAAATTTAGACTTGCACTTACTTAAATATTTCTCATAATTCCCTGCTCTCTTGCAGACCAGTAAATTGCTTCTTCTTAATGTCTCATAATAAACATGACTGGAGTGAAAAACATTACAGAAGATTCCCTATCAACTTTAATGGCAGACTGACCACTAAATTTGTGTTTGACTACTCTACAGTGTTAGAACTGTGTGGTGTTCATTAGGGAACAAAACAAAACAAATAGATCATATACAGGATCACACAGGAAAAAAGGATCAGAATTTCCTTGTAAAGGTATGGAGAAGGGCTGACAATACTGATGCACAGAAGCATGACTGAAAATAATTTGCTTTGCCCATCTTCAAAATGCTTTTAAATTATATTCCATATTAGTTCAAGTAAATTCTTGCTTCAGTGGGAACCATTCTGTTACAGAGAAAAACTGCACAGCTCTGCTCCCTATTGTGCTGGGCTACTGGATGCTGCAATGCTGAGCACAACACCATAGAAGAGAAGGAACTACAGGTAGCCCCTTTTATCATCTAGTTCTTATGGTGCACTATATAGTGCATTTCCAGAGCAGTAGTAAACATTTAGCACAACACCAGATGAGAAAAGAAGGAACTAGAGGTAGCACCTTTTAACATCAGAGACCTGAGCTACACTATATGCAATGCCACAAGAGCTGTAGTAAACATTTAGCACAACACCAGATGAGAAAAGAAGGAACTAGAGGTAGCACCTTTTAACATCAGAGACCTGAGCTACACTATATGCAATGCCACAAGAGCTGTAGTAAACATTTAGCACACCACCAGATGAGAAAAGAAGGAACTAGAGGTAGCACCTTTTAACATCAGAGACCTGAGCTACACTATATGCAATGCCACAAGAGCTGTAGTAAACATTTAGCACAACACCAGATGAGAAAAGAAGGAACTAGAGGTAGCACCTTTTAACATCAGAGACCTGAGCTACACTATATGCAATGCCACAAGAGCTGTAGTAAACATTTAGCACAACACCAGATGAGAAAAGAAGGAACTAGAGGTAGCACCTTTTAACATCAGAGACCTGAGCTACACTATATGCAATGCCACAAGAGCTGTAGTAAACATTTAGCACAACACCAGATGAGAAAAGAAGGAACTAGAGGTAGCACCTTTTAACATCAGAGACCTGAGCTACACTATATGCAATGCCACAAGAGCTGTAGTAAACATTTAGCACACCACCAGATGAGAAAAGAAGGAACTAGAGGTAGCACCTTTTAACATCAGAGACCTGAGCAACACTATATGCAATGCCACAAGAGCTGTAGTAAACATTTAGCACAACACCAGATGAGAAAAGAAGGAACTAGAGGTAGCACCTTTTAACATCAGAGACCTGAGCTACACTATATGCAATGCCACAAGAGCTGTAGTAAACATTTAGCACACCACCAGATGAGAAAAGAAGGAACTAGAGGTAGCACCTTTTAACATCAGAGACCTGAGCTACACTATATGCAATGCCACAAGAGCTGTAGTAAACATTTAGCACACCACCAGATGAGAAAAGAAGGAACTAGAGGTAGCACCTTTTAACATCAGAGACCTGAGCTACACTATATGCAATGCCACAAGAGCTGTAGTAAACATTTAGCACAACACCAGATGAGAAAAGAAGGAACTAGAGGTAGCACATTTTAACATCAGAGACCTGAGCTACACTAAATGCAATGCCACAAGAGCTGTAGTAAACATTTAGCACACCACCAGATGAGAAAAGAAGGAACTAGAGGTAGCACCTTTTAACATCAGAGACCTGAGCTACACTATATGCAATGCCACAAGAGCTGTAGTAAACATTTAGCACACCACCAGATGAGAAAAGAAGGAACTAGAGGTAGCACCTTTTAACATCAGAGACCTGAGCTACACTATATGCAATGCCACAAGAGCTGTAGTAAACATTTAGCACACCACCAGATGAGAAAAGAAGGAACTAGAGGTAGCACCTTTTAACATCAGAGACCTGAGCTACACTATATGCAATGCCACAAGAGCTGTAGTAAACATTTAGCACAACACCAGATGAGAAAAGAAGGAACTAGAGGTAGCACCTTTTAACATCAGAGACCTGAGCTACACTATATGCAATGCCACAAGAGCTGTAGTAAACATTTAGCACAACACCAGATGAGAAAAGAAGGAACTAGAGGTAGCACCTTTTAACATCAGAGACCTGAGCTACACTATATGCAATGCCACAAGAGCTGTAGTAAACATTTAGCACACCACCAGATGAGAAAAGAAGGAACTAGAGGTAGCACCTTTTAACATCAGAGACCTGAGCTACACTATATGCAATGCCACAAGAGCTGTAGTAAACATTTAGCACAACACCAGATGAGAAAAGAAGGAACTAGAGGTAGCACCTTTTAACATCAGAGACCTGAGCTACACTATATGCAATGCCACAAGAGCTGTAGTAAACATTTAGCACAACACCAGATGAGAAAAGAAGGAACTAGAGGTAGCACCTTTTAACATCAGAGACCTGAGCTACACTATATGCAATGCCACAAGAGCTGTAGTAAACATTTAGCACAACACCAGATGAGAAAAGAAGGAACTAGAGGTAGCACCTTTTAACATCAGAGACCTGAGCTACACTATATGCAATGCCACAAGAGCTGTAGTAAACATTTAGCACACCACCAGATGAGAAAAGAAGGAACTAGAGGTAGCACCTTTTAACATCAGAGACCTGAGCTACACTATATGCAATGCCACAAGAGCTGTAGTAAACATTTAGCACACCACCAGATGAGAAAAGAAGGAACTAGAGGTAGCACCTTTTAACATCAGAGACCTGAGCTACACTATATGCAATGCCACAAGAGCTGTAGTAAACATTTAGCACAACACCAGATGAGAAAAGAAGGAACTAGAGGTAGCACCTTTTAACATCAGAGACCTGAGCTACACTATATGCAATGCCACAAGAGCTGTAGTAAACATTTAGCACACCACCAGATGAGAAAAGAAGGAACTAGAGGTAGCACCTTTTAACATCAGAGACCTGAGCTACACTATATGCAATGCCACAAGAGCTGTAGTAAACATTTAGCACACCACCAGATGAGAAAAGAAGGAACTAGAGGTAGCACCTTTTAACATCAGAGACCTGAGCTACACTATATGCAATGCCACAAGAGCTGTAGTAAACATTTAGCACACCACCAGATGAGAAAAGAAGGAACTAGAGGTAGCACCTTTTAACATCAGAGACCTGAGCTACACTATATGCAATGCCACAAGAGCTGTAGTAAACATTTAGCACACCACCAGATGAGAAAAGAAGGAACTAGAGGTAGCACCTTTTAACATCAGAGACCTGAGCTGCACTATATGCAATGCCACAAGAGCTGTAGTAAACATTTAGCACACCACCAGATGAGAAAAGAAGGAACTAGAGGTAGCACCTTTTAACATCAGAGACCTGAGCTGCACTATATGCAATGCCACAAGAGCTGTAGTAAACATTTAGCACACCACCAGATGAGAAAAGAAGGAACTAGAGGTAGCACCTTTTAACATCAGAGACCTGAGCTACACTATATGCAATGCCACAAGAGCTGTAGTAAACATTTAGCACAACACCAGATGAGAAAAGAAGGAACTAGAGGTAGCACCTTTTAACATCAGAGACCTGAGCTACACTATATGCAATGCCACAAGAGCTGTAGTAAACATTTAGCACAACACCAGATGAGAAAAGAAGGAACTAGAGGTAGCACCTTTTAACATCAGAGACCTGAGCTACACTATATGCAATGCCACAAGAGCTGTAGTAAACATTTAGCACAACACCAGATGAGAAAAGAAGGAACTAGAGGTAGCACCTTTTAACATCAGAGACCTGAGCTACACTATATGCAATGCCACAAGAGCTGTAGTAAACATTTAGCACAACACCAGATGAGAAAAGAAGGAACTAGAGGTAGCACCTTTTAACATCAGAGACCTGAGCTACACTATATGCAATGCCACAAGAGCTGTAGTAAACATTTAGCACACCACCAGATGAGAAAAGAAGGAACTAGAGGTAGCACCTTTTAACATCAGAGACCTGAGCTGCACTATATGCAATGCCACAAGAGCTGTAGTAAACATTTAGCACAAGAAATGGGGAAGATGAGATACTGCAGGTAACATCCAGGACCTGAGCTGCACTATATGCAGTGTCACAGGAGCAGTACTAAACATTAATAAATGAGCACACTTGTCTAAGATATCATAACTTTAGTACCAATACAACTTCCCTTGCAATCTTGAGAGAGCATATATTTTGTTCCAAATCTTCCTGCAGCAAAGTAAGGACACTTTCTTTCTCTCTTGGGTTTTATTTGCCAACATTTTTATTGCTAAGATTTTGCTATTGTTGCTGAATTTGTTATAATACTGCACTTAATATGTTCTGCTAGCCATAATCATCTTTTTCTGACTTAATAAAAATATTCCTATTTCTAGTGCATCTCAGTTATTATTACTGATGTTGCTATTGCTGAATTGGTTCTGCTAGCTATAGAATGTTCAATTTGATTGAATTACTGTTGTTCTTTGCATTTCCTTGCTGGGTTTGACCATCTTGCTAGCTGACTCACCGATATCCTACTCAAGTGCATCCACAATTTGAATGATATTCTGCTTGATGTTTCTGCAGTTTTTATGCTATCATTCGTAGATAATTTACTTCAAGTCCATGCATGTTTTGTGCTGTTGTCAGCAGAGTTACTGACTGTTTAAAGTCTCGGTTTGGTTTACTGTCTTAGTTGTTACAGTTGTGATATCTTAGTTTTTGTAGTATTAACAGCCATGGTACAATTTGTTTAGTTGTAGTTCCCTAGTTACTTAACCTTACTAAGTCATTGGTTAGTCCTCAAGCTATTATTACAAAAGCACCTACTAAATTGGTGATGGAGTCCTTTACTTGTCTGTGCATCATTACTTCCCAGTCTGCTGTTGACCCCTTTTTAGGGCAGCCTGCTTTCACTTGACACATTGCGTTAGTGTAGCAACTATCGAATGCCTAACTCATTACAGTCAAGTAAGCCTCCAGGTGTTTCTGCAGTTACCTCCTACTACGCCTCTAGGTGTCAAATATTGCCTGTTCATATTTGCATTAATAATTCAAAACAATGCTACATACAAGGTATCAAGATATTTTATCTTGAAGCATACATGAGGGCAAACACAAGTTTATTAATATTTGACCTCTGTCAATGAGTATTTGTTAGAACTGTAAGGTGAAAACATTTTTTAAAGGCTCAAGCTACACCCACTGAGAGTTAAAGGTACACAGTCAAAAGAACTGTAAGAGGGAATGAGTTAACAACCCTCTATCAAACAAAGCCATTTGTTAGAGGTGTACATATTTATTCAAACTGGAGATCAATGTTTTACTTTTCACAAGTATTGATAAGCATAATACCTGTAACATAGATAACTGCAACAGTAAACCTTCATATGCTAATGTTGTAAAGAAATCTTTAGCTAAGCCTTTCAGATACAAGACCTTAGTCATCAGCAACTCTATAGTTAGGCATACAGAGTCTACCCTTCACCAGGCTGGACAATGTGTGGGTGACAGTAAGATCACAACTAGGTGCCAGAATTAATGAGGTAATTACAGCTCTTAATCCTTCTACCCTAGGGTTATGAGTGTGACCTTGTGGTTTCGCTTGTGCGAGTGAACAATCTCAAGTGCTCTTCACTCGGAAAGAGACAGACATGATGGCTGTCTATATACATATCAGAAACAGGACAAACTTCACTTAACTGTTCACTCTTAACTGTTCACTCAACTGGAATTTTGCTATCACTAAGAATGATGCCATGAAAGAAAAAAAAGAATTGGCATTAATGGTTAGATATGCAGTCAGTATCATCCCAGAGGGATACAATGCATGTCAGGATGGGAGGTGATGGTTAATTGGCCAGCTTTCTTTGTCAGAGATGGGCAGCAATCTCATCTACAATGGTTTTTGCATATTAGCTAAAGCTTTTCCAGCCCCATAGTGCCTTTTTTAGACAAAGCCTGTGATTGGGACTTCCCTGCTAAGCAAACTGCATTTCACCATACAGCAAGGTGACTCTACACATTACTAGGAGGGTAAATAAGAACATGTTGACATACGAGACCTTCTTGACACTTGAAAACATTTATATCTGTATCTTTCACCTATCTGCACCTTCTTCGAATCTATCAAGATTCAACCCTTTACCCTGATTCTGGACGACTATCTATCCAATCATAGATTGGAAGAAATACTCATGCCAAAACGTAAATGCCCAGAGATTCCTTGATTTCATCAATGCAAATGCCATGGACCAGATGGTTGACACCCCCATAAGAGGTCAACATATCTTGGACTTGGTATTAACCAACATGAGTAACCATTGCAGCATCCCTACAGTGTCATCATCCCTGGTAAGATCCGACCACAAAGCAGTCATTTTTGAAGTTACCATTTCGCCTGCCCCCCCCCCCCCCAGCTAGGGTCGAACAAAAAACTTCTAAAAAGCTGATTACAACCTACTGAGGGAAGTTATAAACAGCTTCACAGCCCTCTCCCCCTCCATAGGAACCGGCACATATGTTCAAACCTACACCAAAGTAATAAATGACCATTTATATAGCTGCATGGAATCAGGAATACCAGACAGGATGAAATCATCTTCTTCGAAGAAGAGTAAACCTGTCTGGTGGACATCTACAATACATAAACTCAATAATAAAAGGAAATAAATGCTGTCCTGGACCAAGAAGGAGTAGGTGCCTAACTGGAAGCTCTCTCTCCTTAGCCTGAACAAGCAAATAAGAGCACTACTGGAATCCTCCAAAGCAAACAGAGTCCAAACACATCTACTAAAGACAATCATAAGACCTTCTTCACATGTGTCCGCAGTCCCAAAGGGAAACACCCAAATCTGCTCAAGACTGGTGGTTAAGGAAACCACACACACAAATGCTGTAGATATAGTCAACATACCGGCAGACAGGTTCAGTGAAAACTTCACTCTTCTGTCCCCCCATCAGTAAAACAAGACATCCCCAGTACCTACCCCCATCCCCTTATCTCCAGGGAGCAAGTCATCACTGCCCTCTCAAAGGCAAAAAATACAGCCTTGATGGGACCCGATAACATCCCAGGATGCATCCTACATGAACTAAGATAGGAACTTGCAGCACCATTAGACACCCTATTCAACCAAAGCCTTGTCCCAGCCAAGTGGAGGACAGCTACTGTCATCCCTTTGCCCAAAGGTGGAGTGTCCACTGATCCAGGAAATTATAGACCCATCTGCCTAACTAGCCTGATTTGCAAGGCCATGGAGTAGATTATCATGGACCTCATTAACAAGAACATTGGCAATCTCCAGACACTTGATCCCACACAGTTTGGTTTTGTCATGTTGTCATGCCTGTTAAATTTAGTCGACTTCTTTGAGACAGTCACCAAGGCCACAGACTAGGGGAAGACGGTGCACACCACCTACCTTGACCTGGCTGAAGCCTTGGATACTATTACCCACTCTGGTATAATAGATGAACTCTCTCAATTAGGCATCAATCCATATGTTACCAGATGGGTAGTAAACTGGTTCACTGATAGAACCCACCTAGACAAAATAGGGGAAGCCACCTCAAGTAGTAGACTTGTAACAAACGGGGTACCCCAGGAATCAGTCTTGGGGCCTCTGCTGTTTGGGATAAACTTCTCAGAGGTGCAGGCCAAATCGAGTGGGCTATGGCTGACCAGGTTTGCAGATGACTGCAAGCTGGGTACTGTCATCTATTCCCCTAGTGATATGAACATCCTCCAAGAGGGTCTTAACCAAACAAATGACTGGTGCCAGAAAGATGGCCTCAAATTGAATGCCAACAAATGCATCATCATCCCTTTTGGGGAAACTGATATCCCCACAAATTATCACATTGATAATAAGGTACTAAGCACGCAATCAGTCATGAGGGACTTGGGCACCCACGTTGTTAGCAATCTAACTTTTGACCACCATATTGCCTCCATTGTACAAAAAGCTTTCTACATGCCTTACCTCATTAGTAAGGGTATCGCATCCGGGGACAAGGTGGTCATAACATCCTTCTAGTCATCCCTTATAAGACCATTATTGAGTAGAATGCCCCTTTCGCATGTACCCCAGAAAGCACATGCAGCAGCTGGAGACACCACAGAAGTTCCTCACCCGGAGAATAGAGGACCTCAAACCCTACCCTACACAGATCAGTTATAAGCCCTGTCCCTCTACTCAGTCTCCTACAGACTCCTCAGAGGTGACCTCTATCTGGCATACAAAGCAATCTCAACCCCTGCCCTCATGGGACTGCTGCATATCCACAAGTCAAGCTCTACTCAAGTAAGCTGCATGCACGACCTCAACCTGGTCTGTGACATCAATAAGACTCATTGGCAGGACAGATTTGTGTCCCAGAGACTCCCCCTTTTGTGGGACAGACTCCCTCTCCAAGTAAAGCTAAGTACCTCTTTAAACCTTTTTAAGCAGAAGCTGGATAACTGGATGGGGAACGGAAAATACACCCCTGGGATTCCACCTGTGTCCCTGCTAGACAGTGGAATAGGGTGCCGACTTGTTGGAACATGGGATAAATTCTTCGCTAGGCTTATAAGGGCCTCAGGGCCAATAACCTAATAACTTCCTATGATCCTTTACTGAAACTTGGTTCCAATGGTACTGGTAACACTCCCTCAATACCTTGGGGTTCAGCAGTGATTCATTCAGACCCAATGGAAACTTCAGGTGTGGCGCACATTTTTTTTTTTTTTATCTGTGACACCCTCCTTTCACACCTAATTCTGCCTGACACATACCCTTGAGATTTTTAAGTTAATGGTCACATTTAGAACACCAGCCATCAGACCCTTGCAAATTATAAGTTTCCATTTAATATCTCCTGCTTGCCCTGATTTTTACCTTAATTATTTGAAGGGGAAAAAAAAACAAAAAAAAATATTTTATATATATATATATATATATATATATATATATATATAAATAAATATATATATATATATATATATATATATATATATATATATATATATATCAAATCCAAATACACGTCTAGTTAATTTCATCTACCCTTCCATCAGCTGAGACTATGCCCGTCAATTTCTTTGCTCAAAAAATCTGAACTCCAAAACAAATTTGGGGAGGGGGGCAAGGGATCAACATCAAGGGCAGTTTTAAATATTGCTCTAATTCACTTGAAAAGGTAATAGAGCAGCAGACTTTGCCTCAATATGCATTTTCTGGGCAATAAGAAGCATGAAACTTTAATGTGGGGTATTATCGACGGATTGTAATTATCTGTCATTTGCAAGAAAATCAAACATTTTGTGAATGCCAAGTACAAGACAAACTCAGGGACAGTTAATAGTCAGACAGCAAGCAGAAACAGTTAATAGTCAGACAGCAAGCAGAAATGAAGTGTGCCTCTGCTGAACTAGTGGCTTTTAAAGCTGTTAGACACTTTGCCACATGTATAAATATAAAGTGATGCAAAACAAAGTGAAGTTCTAACAGCTTTTAAAAGCCGTTTACCTCCTGCCACTGTTTTTGCCAGCTGACCCTGTTTGCTTCTAGTCCTTCATGCATGACTCATTCTTGACAGCAGTCTGGGTGCTTAATAAGCTGTTGTCAAGCATCGCTAAGTGCTGTTAAGATCAGATCTTGTGCAATGGAAGCACTTAATTTTAGCTTTTTTCCTCAATTTTGGAGTGTAGTTGCTTTTCTCTATGTATTATATTCCTTTCAAAAAGGAATTAGTTTTTTGTCCAAGGATGGCTAATCATATGGATAGACTATGTATTAAACATTATTACATCATCTAAAAGACTAAAACTCAACTGTCTGTCATAGTTCTTTCTCTACAGCAGTTGCTTCAACGTTGTATTATACATATGTGTGAAGGTAGATCTATCACCAACCACCTTAGAAATATCTTGGGGATGACAAGTGCATGCCAATTGTTAGAAGCAATATTCCAGACTTCTCCTAATTCCCAGCCAAATTTCAAGACATGATGTAAAATGGATAAATGATAACTTCTGTTGTTTACTACACTCACCAGACTGCAGAAGAAATCTATCCTCTATTACTGTAGGGACTTCTATCTAAAAATCAAATACTATTTGAATGGTATAGTCCTTAAGCTGAACAATTTCATACAATACTACACTGACTGCCTCAGTCTCTGAAACTGCACTAGTGAGTGTCGCCATCTGAGAATTTACTTCATTATAAGAAGTATGTGACAGGTGCAAATTTTTGTAAATGACATTAACAGGCATAGGATGAATATTAGAGACTGGGCTTACTGTACATCAGTACCCTGATTGGAGAATGAACGTTCTCCAGCAGCGTATTAATGTACAAGTAATACCCACTGAAAATTGATTCCAACACTTCATGGCAGCAAATCAAGCTGCCATGGAGCTCAGACAGGAAAAAAAATGAACTGGCACCATTATTTTATACTCGCCTATGGCGTCAGACCTCATAACACCCTGGTTCGGGCATTATTTACACAGAGAATGTGCAAACTGTACATCAACACCCTGACTGGAGAACAACTGTTCTCCAGCAGGATATTAATGTACAAGTAATGCCTGCTGACAAACAAATCCACCGCTTCACGGCAGCTTATCAAGCTGCCGTGGAGCTCAGACTGCAAAAAAAACAAATAATGGCTGTCGTTATTTTACATTCGCTAAACAGCAGTTCTGTTGTTTAGCGACCATAAAATGTAAAACAGAACAAAAACAAGAGAGTGTGTATCTGCATGAGAGAGAGATTGATTGAATGAAAGAGAAAGCAAGAGTGATCTTGTGCGAGTGAATGCATGTATGAAAGCAGCGGAGACTCCGAGATTGAGAAAGATGATGAGACTGATAATGTGCGAGTGAATGTATGTATGAAAGCAAAGGAGACTGTGCATGTGTCTAAGAGAGAGAGAGAGAGAATGGGCAATGGGTAAAATTGTTGTGTTTTGCTTATCTATTTGTAGGTGGAGGAACTATTTGCAGCATCGGGCCTCATAACACCTCTGGGCGAGCGTTAATTACACATTTACACACACCCTGTCATTATTGCTTGCGTATAGTACACATATGCATCACTGAATAGTTAATTGGATGCTTTTAAAACTTACAGAGTTTGTAAAGATGCAGGAGGGTTGATACAAGTAACTGCTGACTACTGGAAATCAAATACTGATTTCTTTTGTGATCTAAATAATTACCTAGTATGAAGTAACAATTTCTGTTAGCCACTTTTCTAAATGTGGATCCCTTAGACTACACAGATTGTTTGAAAGTTTAATGAAATAGTAAATGTATCTTATTTTATCTTTAGGCAGTAAGGCAGAAAGGGGTGCATGATGCTATTATTATTACATGCCCAAAAGTGTTGAGAGGCACAAGTCCAAAGTGTGAGTAGTTTCCTTGGGCACACAATAATCTGTACCATACACAGCCCCAGTGCCATATTACAGTTACAAAAATGACACCTGTATACACTTACAAAAAGGACATCTGTATTGTTACTCAGTTTCAATTCTACATTATTTTATGTATGATAATTATATGTTTTGCAGCACGTTTTATTTTTTGTAGTATATCTGAATGTAAAGTAGATTTGCAATGCTATAACTTCTTAACTGTGCAGAATTTTATATGACGTTTTGAATGTAGTCTTTTAAGGGACCATTATGTCAGACTGTCATATCTTATTTCACACATTCTAATTTATAAGCAGTTGAATTCGGGTCTATGAATGTGTCTAGAAGATATTTGTATATTAGTAGCGTAGTGATTCACAAACATGTATACTTCTTTCCAAGTAGCAGCCTCTAAACTATTCACAAGAGAAATGATTATGGTGGCATCTTCAATAACTGGAAAGTGTACAGATGCAATAAAAGATGTTCCCAACCATAAGTTCTTAAGATGGCTTATCTCATGATGTACTTGCTATAGTCTAAAAGTATTCACAAAAGTAAACATTTTAGTGCAACCCCCAAGGACTGAAAAAAAAACACACATCATTAGTGCTTGCACATATTTAGTTGGTTTAGCTGGTAGTATGCCTGTTGCCTTTACTAAATGATTATCTTTAATAAAATGTGGTGGCTTATTTATGTTGTAATATTCATTTGCATTTATGCAGTATTTTACTTTTGTGCATTGTATCCTTAGATAAGTTCTTTGATCAAACAATGTCTGACAGTCTCTCTTAAGTGCACGTGTGTGTAAAATGTGACTCCTGGGTTGGACTGGCTGTTTTCTATGTGGATCATTTTTTCTTCAGGTTATAAACTTCTGGTCTCTTCTTATGCTGCTTTTTTTTTTTGTTTGTTGAGTTTATGTTTTCAATTTCAACAGAACCCATTTTCTGTAAAGGATGTGTTTTACTGTTCCTTTCAAGTAATATGGCTAAATTTGAGACTGTATTGCTTGTATTACTGTAAAAGAGTGTTTAATTTGTGTCACAATGTTGGCTCCTGATTTCTATATTTTTTTAAATGCAGACTTAATGGCTTTTAGTTTGGGGGTGTACATTTTGGGTGTTTAATAATTTTTATTGAATTTTTACTTATTTATTTTTTTGTAGTATGTCTGATCTATGTATGCCTGCTAAAAGATTTTTCAAAATTTTATCAAGATGTGGTACTTTGCTGGATTTTGATGTCTTGAGAAAGTAATGATCTGTGACTGAATAAAGGGGTACACCTTAGCTTGCATTAACAGTCTCACCTCCATGGAACAAAATTGGTACACAGGTAACTAGCAATCTCATTGGTCAGTTTTTCTTGCCCATTTTATAAATGGAAAATATTACATGATCCCGTTTAGTGTGAAGTTGTGTTTTTATATAAAAGTTTCAGTATGCATTTTGTTGCAGTAAAATTTGTGCCATGGGCAATGTAAACATTTTTTTCAGCATTTTCTGAAATGTAACAAGCTCAGGAGAATCACAGTACTGTTTTTTTTTTATGACCATTTTAAAAAAGGCTGGCAATGTAAAATCCATTACTGTACTTTCAAGCATTATCTGTTAAATATAATATAGTAACTGCTTAGCACTAATTTTTCTCTGAAGAGCCTATATGCTGAATTAAAAACGTGCTAATGGACGACCTCAGGTTCTCAAAACTCTTCCTCTTCCTCAAAAATTTGGCAGCTGTATAACCATAATTAGACAATAGAGAGTAATGAATATTCAAAATCCTGCATATTGACTGGACGGACCTCGATGCTTTGCCAGAGTTGGCCTGCATCTGTCACCCCTGGGCTTCTGGATACTGGCCGAGGCTCTTGCCACTCCTACAGTGCCTTTTTTAGGTGGTGTTCCAAAGACCAAATTACCACCATAACAGCTACAAACAAATGCAATCTGAGGCTTATGTTGCTCAATGCTGTAAGTCTAAATCTCAAAATGCACTTGCTTGAAGCACTCCTTAAAATGGAGAACATTAACATCTGTGCTGTAAAAAAAAAAAAAAAATTGCCTGAATCTACTTATGTTCTAACCGTGCTTCTCAAACATTTCGGAAACATAGGGTATATTTTAGTGCATTTATTAAAACTGTATTTCCCTTAATATTGCTACAACTCAAGTTCTCTAGGTTGCACTGCATCTGAATTAAGTGCGTTTTAGCTGCTTTTCTGTATATATAGGCTTCTCTGTATATGTAGACTAGCTGCTTATTCTACTGTATTACTGCCTGTTAAATCGTTTTTCAGTTGTGCACTTGCCTTGCTTCATTTAAAAAGTTTTAAATTGCTAATTTTGTAGAGTTTTAATTGCATTTACTGTTTAGGGCTACACACTCTCAAGTGAGTTAGCCTTTTCTGTGTTTATTTACTGCATTATTGCATTGTTTAGCCTGTTTTAACCAAAAACAATACTATCTTGTTTGCATGTTTTCCGCCTTTCCTAACTAGTATAGTCCAAATCCCAGGCTTTGCTGGTCTCAGGACTTTATTTTCTGTGTTCAGAGCTATCCAGAACTTGCTGTGATAGAGGGAAGTCATACTGCTTTACCAGTGGGAGTGGTGAGCATTGTACTGCCTGTCTGACACTAGAGGAGTGGTTTCCAGCTCTGAAATTGTAATTTTATTAGCCTTTTTGGGCCAATTAATATCCCTTTCAACTGTCTGGCTTAAAAACGCACTTGACTGAGCATTTTTCACATCGTGCAGTACCGCGGGGCTACAGTTAAACTATTCCAGGTGCCAAAGTGTCTGCTCTTCAAATTTTCCCTTAGAACTAGCTGGTTTCTCAGTAGTAGCACTAATATCTGAATCCCTGTGACTAGCACTTGCTCTAGAACCTGCTGGAAAGCACTACAAAGCCTTATACTGATACAAGCACTCAACTCTCCTCGTCAATAAGGAGAAATTAATTGTAGGCACTAAACAGCCTATAATTGCAAAGTACCTTGCAAAGGTAAGGGAAAACAGCTCTTGTACTTTACAAAAAAGCACCTAAACAGGCATGTCCAAGGATCAGCTTCCGGTGATTTTGCCTGTTCACCTGGTGAATCTGGGCATACTGGGGCAATGCAGCAACTGCCTCATGTACACAGACAACCCTATCCTCCTACCACCCAACACTACAACCTGTGAGAGATGCACTTACATAGCCAAACTGGAAACAATGCTCTCTCCAGCCAAGATTGTGCTAGACGGTCAAGAGGAGAAGGTTAACACCTGCACTACACCTCAAGCAACACATAGCCCTTCAAAACCCACACATAGCAACACTAAACCCACATATGTGGAGGCCCTTAACATTAACCTGCCCAAGCAACAAGGACCTCCAAAGCTGAAATTCTTACAAACACCAGTCACAACCAAAGTGACACATAGCTCACAACACCAGTGTGCCACCCAACAATAGCCCTTAAGGCAAGGCAGTGTACCCAAAACTTTAGTCATAAGTGATTCTATAGTCAGGCACACTGATGTCCCACTCACCAGGCTGAACAAGGAGAAAATTACAGTCAGCTGCCTGTCGGGTGCCAGGATCCACCACATAACACATGCACTCAAGTCACTCCACAACAAGTACAAATACGACTCTGTCATTGTCCATGTTGGAGTGAATGACTTGAGACGTACCTCCCTGGATTACATGAAAAGAGACATGGAAGAGCTGTTGGATCATGTGGCCCAGGCAGGTATGACCCTTGCCCTGAGTAGCATCCTGCCCTCGCCCAGAATGATACCACAGTAAAAGGACAAAATGATTGACTTCAACAATTGGCTAAACTTCTGGTGTCATTCAAAGGGGATCCAGTATCTGTCTGCCTGGGATGACATGATCGGCAAACCACGATGCTTTGCCAGAGATGGTCTGCACCCGTCATCCCTGGGATTCAGGTTACTGGCTAAAGCTCTTGCCAACCCTATAGTGCCTTTTTTAGGCAAGGTTCAAAGGACAAAACCACCACCATAACAGATACAAGCATGTAAGATCTGAAGGTAATGCTAGAAGACTAAACCTCAAAATGCACTCTCTCGAGGCACTCCTAAAAATGGAGGACATCAATATCTGTGCAGTAACTGAGACCTGGTTCAAGGCTCCAGAGCGCCCCCCCCTGCAATACCAGGCTACAACTCTTACCACACTTTTCGACCACCAAACCAAGACCAAAACACTAAAGCTGGAGGAGTGCCCATATTCACCCAGGATATTCACACCTCCAGGCTAGTTGCCCAACACAATGCATCTGAAATTCTCCAGGTGCAACTAACACTAGGTAAGACTGCAATCCAAATTGTAGCTTGCTACAGATCCCCCACCATGTTCCAAGATTCTCACTACACCTTTCTAAACATACTGGAAAATATTAAGATACAACCAAACACCCTAATGCTGGGTGATTTCAACTACCCTGCCATTAACTGGGAAAACTACTCGGGTACCAGCACCTTTCCCCAACGGTTCTTGGAATTCATAAAATCCAACGCCCTGGATCAAGTAATTCATTGTCCCACCAGGGACTCCAATATCCTAAACCTAGTCATTACCAACATGGGAGATAGATGCTCCACACCAGTGGCCACCCCCCTCATTGGTCAGGACTGACCATAAGCAAATCACCCTTGACATCCACATCCCACCCCCACCCCCCCCAGTAAGGAAACCTCCATAAAAAAACTTCTCCAAAGCCAACTTTATGCTACTCATGTCAGAAGTGACAAACTTCATGACACCCATGCAGATGGGATCCGAATGTTCGACTGCTGAATCCTACACTAAGGCACTGTATGAGCACGTCCACTTGTGCATGAATCGTGCCATCCCAAAATAGAACCAAGATGCTCTCCTCCAAAAAAAGGAAGCCAATCTGGTGGTCCACTGCCATAAACAAACTATACAACAGAAGGAAGAAACTGTTGCAGAAAAGAGGAAAATCCCAGGATGCAAAAAAACCCCTTACCAGCCTCAGTAAGAAGCTGAGATCCCTCATAAAATCCTCCAAAGCTAGTTATGAAAATAAAATTGCCAAATATTCCAAAGACAACCACAAGGCATTCTATAGTTATGTCAAGAATCTAAATGGCAATGCTCAGATCTGCTCTGAGCTGCAATAGAATGGCATTAAATATACTGATCCCAAGGATATTGCCAGTATCCCGGCAGATCGATTTAGTGCCAACTTCATCCCCCTTTCACCCCCTAAAGGGCCCATCTCAATACCAAAAGATTGCCAAATTCTGGTAATCATGGCCACATAGGTAGAAAACACACTCTCCAAAGCTAAGAATACAGCTTCCATGGGACCAGATGACATCCCAGGCTGTGTACTACATGAGCTACAAACTGAACTGGCACCTCAACTAAGTGTCATGTTTAATCATAGCCTCACCTCAGGCTTCGTGCCCACTTAGTGATGCACAGCTACAGTTATCCCACTCCACAAGGGGGGATCCACCTTGGATCCTGGGAACTACTGTCCCATCAGTCTGACGAGCCTGATCTGCACAGGCATGGAGTGTATTATCATGGAACTTATAAACAAAGACATTGGCAACCTTCAAACACTGGACCCAACCCAGTTTGGGTTCGTGAAGGGCCGATGATCTCTCCTGAACCTGACTGACTTCTTTGAATCAGTCTCCAGAGCTGTGGATGAGGTTAAGGTGGTCCACACAGCCTATCTGGACCTCGCCAAGGCCTTTGACACCATCCCCCACTCTGGAATCATAGATAAACTTGCTAAGCTGGGCATAAATCCCTACATCACTTGATGGGTTGCCAACTGGCTTACTGACAGAACCTAGACTGTAAAAGTAGCCAACTCAAAATCCATTTCCAGACACGTGACAAGTGGAGTACCTCAGGTTTCAGTCCTGGGACCGCTCTTGTTTGGCATCTACTTCTCTGAAGTACAGGTCAACACTAAGGGACTCTGGCTAACAAAGTTTGCAGATAACTGCAAACTGGAAGCCATTATTGAATCCCCAAATGATGTGGATATTCTAAAAAGGGCCTTACAGAAACAGATGCTTGGTGCCAGAGCCATGGGCTCAAGCTTAATGCCAAGAAATGTATAGTTATCCCCTTTGGGAAAAAACATGTACCCATGAATTACCACATAGGTGGCAGTACACTAAACACAGAAAGTGTGGTGAGAGACATAGGGACACAGGTAGACAGTGGTCTCACTTTCGATAACCACAACAGTCAGGCAATCCTTCTATGTGGCACGCCTCATTACCAAGGGTTTTCATCCAGAAAAACGAAGTTCATTGTCCCACTGTACTCATCCCTCATTAGACCCATTATAGAGTACAATGCCCCATTTGGTATGTACCTCACAAGACATCTGCAACAGCTGGAAAGGCCACAGAAATACCTCACTAAAAGAACGATTGGCCTAAAGCAGATGCCCTATGCTGACCATCTAAAAAAATTCCAGCTATACTTTGTGGAATATTGTCTACTCAGAGGCGATCTCTGCTTAACATACAAGGCCATGTCAAACCTTGAGCTGTTGGACATGCTCCAATTAAAGAAATCCCAATCACTCAGAGCTACACGCTCCAGGGATTTAAACCTTGTCATCACAATGAACAAAACATGCTGGAGGGATAGGTTCCTGACCCAGAGACTCCCCATACTCTGGAATAGATTGCCCATACATGTTAAGCAGAGGGCCTCCTTGGCCCTTATCAAAAGTAACCTTGACGATTGGATGGGAGATAGGAAATTCACCCTGGGGATCATGTCAGTCACCCTGCTAGACAGTGATCCAGGGAAATAAATATTGTGGGAAGAAATATCCAGGGAATTGTTATGGCTAGGCTTGTATAGGCCCTAGGGCCAATAGCCTAGTACCAACCTATGAACCAATAACTGATACCTTGTTCAAGGCAACAGAAAGCACCCTTGCACTACCAGGTATAACTCATTCCACACCTTTCAGCCCTAGAACTTGGACCAAAGCTCCAAAGGCGGTGGTGTTTCCATATTCATAAAGGATGCGCACACCTCCAGACTGGTAGCCCAACATAACGCATCAGAGATTCTTCAGGTGCAGCTATCATTTGGTAAGACAGTAATTCAGGTCATAGCCTGCTATAGATCACTAACCATGTCCCAGGTCTCAAGCTTCACATTCCTAAGCACCCTAAAGAATATTAGGGTCTGACCTAACTCTCTCATACTGGGTGACTTCAACTATCCCTCCATCAACTGGGAAATCTACTCATGAACCAATACACTTGCCCAACATTTCCTGGAACATTTCCTGGAATTTTAATTCCAATTCCCTGGACCAGCTCGTTCTTAACTCCACTAGAGGTAGCAACATCCTTGACCTGGTCATTACTAACATGGGCGACCGTTGCTCTACACCAATAGTCAACTCCTCCCTGGTTAGATCTGACCACAAACAAATCACCTTGGAAATTCACATCCCCCCACCCCCCCCCTGCAAAGGTAACCACCATGAAAAACTTCTCCAAAGCTAACTTTGGAATCCTAAAAACAGAGGTCGCTAACTTCATGGCACCTATGCAAATGGAGAATAGTTGCATGACGGCTGAATCATACACCAGTGGACTGTACGAACACGTACACAAATGCATGGATCTCACCATACCCTATAGAACTAAGATGCTCTCCTCCAAAAAAAAAGGAAGCCAATCTGGTGGTCCCCTGCCATAAATCAACTCCACAACAGGAGGAGGAAACTGATGTGGAAATAAGGTTATGTCCCTTATCACTAAATCCTCTAAAGCTAGCTATGAAAACAGAATTGCAGCAGATAGTAAAGACAACCACAAGGCCTTCTATAGTTATGTAAAGAATCTCCATGGCAATACCCAGATTTGCTCTGAGCTACTGCACAATAGTACCTCCTATACTGAGCAAACAGATATTGCCAATATACTGGCCGACAGATTCAGTGTCACCTTTACCCCTCTCATTCCCACCAAAGGACCAATAATAATACCAGTAGATTGCCAAGAACACATTACTGCTGCACAGGTTAAAACAGCACTGTCCAAGGCCAAGAATAAAGCTTTTATGGGACGTGACAATATCCCTGGCTGTGTTCTACATAAATTACAAAGTGAATTGGCACCTCACCTGTGTGCCCTGTTTAATCACAGCCTCACCTCAGGCTTTGTCCCTACCAAATGCAGCACTGCTGCAGTCATCTCTCTCCACAAAGGCTGCGCGACTACACCTGGGAGCTATCGCCCCATTAGCTGGATGAGGCTGATATGCAAAGCTATGGAATGTATCATCATGGACCTAATAAACAAGGATATAGGGAATCTCCAAACTCTGCATCCCATACAATTTGGTTTTGTGAAGGGTAGATCATGCCTGCTCAACCTGGTCGACTTCTTTGAGTCAGTCACCAGAGCTGTGGATGAAGGCAAGGTGGTTCATACAGTCTACCTTGATCTGGCCAAGGCCTTTGATACTATTCCCCACTCAGGAATCATAGAAAAACTCACTAAGCTCAGCATCAACCCCTATATCACTAGGTGGGTTGCAAACTGGCTCACAGATAGAACCCACAGTGTGAAAGTAGCTGACTAAGTCAGACTACCGACCAGTCACGAGTGGAGTCCCACAGGATTTGGTCCCGGGTCCTCTCCTGGTTGTTATCTACTTCTCTGAAGTGCAGGCTAAAACAAAGGGACTCTGGCTGACAAAGTTCGCAGACGATTGCAAGTTGGGAGCTATTATTAACTCCCCAAGTGATGTTGACATCCTACAGAAAGGCCTCACTGAGACCAATGACTGGTTTCAGAACCATGACCTTAAGCTTAATGCCAAAAAAATGTGCCGTCATCCCCCTTGGGAAAAACCTGGTTCCCATGAATTACCACATCGATGGTAGTCCACTGAACACAAGGTATTACAAGAGATCTGGGAACACATGTTGACAGCAACCTCTCTTTTGACCACCACATTGCCACTGTTGTCAGAAAGCCCTTCTATGTGGCACATCTCATTACTAAGGGTTTTGCATCCAGGAAGAGAGAGGTCATTGTCTCCCTCTACTCTTCCCTCATTAGGCCAATCAAATACAATGCCCCATTTGGCATGTACTTCACTAGACACCTGCAACAACTGGAGAGGCCACAAAACTACCTCAAAGAGGATCCTAGGCCTTAAACACTTGTCCATATGGACAGACTCAAAAAAAAAAAAAAAACTCCAAGTATTCTCTGTCTCATATCGCCTACTTAGATGCGATCTCTGCTTGACTTACAAAGCCATGTCTGTCCCAGCTCTGTTAGAAATGCTATATCTAAAGAAATCCCAATCCCTCCAAATCACATGCTCCAGAGACCTCAACCTCATTACCATAATCAACAGAACAAACTGGAAGGACAGGTTCATAACCCAGAGACTGCCCATGCTATGGAATAGACTTCCCATACATGTCAAACAGAGCACTTCACTGGCCCTCATCAAGAGAAATCTTGATGAGTGGATGGGAAATAGAAAATTCACCCTGGGAATCACTCCAGTGGCTCTACTCAACAGAAGCACTGGGAACTAAGGTTGTGTGGCATAATACCTGGGTAATCCTATGGGCTAGGCTTGTAAAGGCTTCAGAGCCATTAGCCTAGTACACACCAATGAACCTATGAACCTATAAGGGGGGAATACAAAAGCTCAAAAGGAAACCTGGGAGCAGGAAGGCACTGACGAACCCTCAAGATATCCATGTAGGATAGCCCTGGGAAAGCCAGCTCTAGCCATGGAAATAACATCCAACTTATAAATCTTAGTGAAGGTATGGACAGACGTCCAAGTAGCAGCCTCAGTGATGGCTTTGGTATCCAGACCTTTAAAAAAAGCACCAAAGGAAGCAATAGCTCTGGTAAAGTGAGTCATTATCGAAGAGGAAAGACATTTGCCATGAAAGGAATAACAAAAAGAAATGGCTTTAGAAATCCAATAAGAAATGGTCTGCTTAGAAACAGCTACAGCCAAAGACCTGGGATGAAAAAAAAGAAAAAGTTGCTCAGATTTGCAAATAGCCCATATATTATTTGGATAAAACTAAAGGTATCTATGCATGTCCAAGGTGTAATGATGAACCTTCTCATTGGCAGACTGTGAAGTAGGAAAAAAGGAAGGCAAATAAATAGATTAAGGAACAACTTACTGACCACTTTGGGCATAAAAGAAGGATTAGTATGAAGAGACACCCCCTGTCCCTGTGAAAAACTAAGAAAGGAGGAACTGCCATGGGAGCCTGGTGTTCAGAAATCCCTTGGCCGAAGTAAGAGCCAAAAGAGCAACAGTCTCCCAAGAACAACGTTTTAAGTAAGCTGAAGCAGCAGGCTCAAAATGTGCCTCAGTCAATTTTTCAGGAACAAAACTGAGGTTCCTGGAAGGTGGAATAGGCTTCCTGCGAGGTCTAATAGGAAGGACACCTTTAAGAAACCATCTGACCTCAAATCTGGAGGCCAGTAGGATTCATGTGCAGACCAGCAGAAATGGCTGATAGGTGAGCTTTAACTGAAGAATATGCCAACCCAGCCTGGAGCAGATTACATAAATAACATAGAACCAGAGGAACTTCCACTAATGGGGTATCCTGATAGCAAGAGAGGCACCAGACAAAAACAGCTCTTCCATTTGATCAAATATGATTTCCTGATAGTGAGCTTCCTGGCCTCTTGCAGGACCCAAAGCACATTCTGAGAAAAAAAGGTGCCTGAAATGGATCAGAACTCTATAACCCACAGTGTCAGTTGAGTGAACAAGTGAGTATGGATGAGAAAGACTCCTTGTCTTGTGTGAGAAGGTCCACCCAGTGAGGTAACTTGTGCCAATGCTATCTGGGCCAAAAGGGAGTCACCAACAAGATTTTTGGAGAGTCCTGCCCGATCTTGTACAAGACTTTCAGAAGCAGAGGAAGGAGGGGGAAGGCTTACAGAAACATCAGCTTCCAAGGAAAAAAAACAGGGTGTCTGCTTTCAAAGCCAGAGGACTTGGGACTCTATCAGAAAAGAGGAAGTTTTCTGTTTAGAGGGGAGGCAAAAAGATCGACTTGAAGAATGCCTCACTGATGGACAATGTCCAGGAATACATCTGTGAAACATCCATTCATCAGCTTGTGTGCTGGACCTGATAAAAGAGTCTGCCACTAGACTGTGTTCTGAGGGACTGTAAACAGCCTGAAGTGTCACTTGATACTTGACAGCTAGACCTCAGACCTGAAGGGCTAACCTACAATGAAGGTAGGACCGTGTCCCCCCTTGCTTGTTGACATACTACATCATTGTGATATTGTCCATAAAAAATTTGAGGGGGGCCCCCCCAAGATGAAACAGCGTATGAAAAACATTGAATAGCTAGAAGCTAAGCCCTCATCTCTATGTCGTCGATGTGTTCTGACCTCTGATGAAGAGGCCAGAGACCCTGAACCTTGGGAAACATGAAGGAAGCCACTCCATCCCCTTGTCTGAGGTATCTGTAAAGAGCTCGAGTCTGGAAAGGAAGGCTTGGGTTGAGGGAAAGTTGATGAATCCACCACTAAAGCTTGAGCTGAAGAAAGGGAAGGAAGGGAACTAAGAAGTCTAGGGGGTGACAATGTTGAAGGGACACTGACTTGGGGTACCACTAAAGCTTTCTCAAATGGTGCCTGGCCAGAGGCAACATAAGAATGGTGGTAGCCATAAACCTGAGGACCCAGAGAAAATCCCTGGCTATGAATGAATCCAGGGAAGAAGAGACTGGAAAAAGACAATCAGAGACAGGGCCTTGGGGGAAGGCAGAGATGCCAGCATGAGGGAATCTGGGATGTCCCCAGATCTCTTATAATGCCTTCTGTGTTTAGTGGGCTACCATCAATGTGGTAATTCATGGGAAATGTGTTTTTCTCAAAGAGAATGACAACGCATTTTTTGGTATTAAGCTTAAGGCCATAGTTTTGACACCAATCATTGGTTTCAGTGAGGCCTTTCTGTAGGATGTCTACATCACTTGAGGAGTTAATAATGGCTCACAGCTTGCAATCATCGGTGAACTTGGTCAGCCAGATTTCCTCCATGTTTTCCTGGACTTCTGACAAGTAGATGCCAAACAGGAGAGGACCCAGGACCGAACCCTGTGGGACTCCACTCGTGAGTGGTTAGCAGTCTGACTTGGAGTCTGCTACTTTCACACTGTGGGTTCCATCTGTGAGCCAATTTGCAACCCACCTAGTTATATAGGGGTTGATGGCTAGTTTGGTGAGTCTTTCAATAATTCTTGAGTGGGGAATGGTATCAAAGGCCTTGGCCAGATCAAGGTAGGCTGTATGAACTGCCTTGCCCTCATCCACAGCTCTGGTGACTGACTCAAAGTCAACCAGGTTGAGCAGGCATGATCTACCCTTCACAAAACAAAATTGTGAGAGATCCAGAGTTTGGAGATTTCCTATATCCTTGTTAATTATGTCCATGATGATGCACTTAACCTTACATATCAGACTCATCGGGATAATGGGGCGACAATTCCCAGGGTCTGTAGTCGCTCCCCCTTTATGGGGAGGGATGACTGTAGCAGTGTGCCATTCTGTAGGGACAAAGCCTGAGATGAGGCTGTGATTGAATAGGGCATACAGGTGTGGTGCCAGTTCACTTTGTAGTTCATGTAGAACACAGCCAGGGATATTGACAGGTCCCATGGAAGCTGTATTCTTGGCCTTGGACAATTCAGCTTTAACCTGTGCTGCAGTAATGCTGGGTGCCTGGCATTCTTCCAGTATTGTGATGAGTCCTTTATGTGGGGAGAGAGAGAGAGGTAAAGTTGGCACTGAATCTGTTGGCCAGTATATTGGCAATATCTGGCGGCTCAATACAGGAGGTACCATTGTGCAGTAACTCAGAGCAAATCTGGGTATTGCTGTGGAGATTCTTGATATAACTGTAGAAGGCTTTGTGGTTGTTTTTAGTATCTGCCACAATTCTGCCTTCATAGGTAGCTTTAGAGGTTTTGATGAGGGATCTCAACTTTTTGTTGAGGCTAATAAGGGAGTTTTTCCAGTCTTGGGACTTCACCTTTTTCTGCAACAGTTTTTTCCTTCTGTTGTAGAGTTTGTTAATGGTAGGGGACCACCAGATTAGCTTCCTTTTTTTGGAGGAGAGACTCTTGGTTTTGTTGGGTATGGCTAGTTTTATGCATTTATGTACGTGTTCGTACAGTGCATTGGCTTATGATTCGGCGGCAATGCACCTATTTTCCATTTGCATGGGCACCGTGAAGTTAGCCACCTCTGTTTTTAGGAGCCCAAAGTCAGCTTTGGAGAAGTTTTTCATGGTGGTTACCTTTGCTGGTGGTGTGGGTGAGATGTGGATTTCCATGGTAATTAGTTTGTGGTCGGATCTAACCAGGGAGGAATTGACTATTGGTGCGGAGTAACAGTTGCCCATGTTAGTAATAACCAGATCAAGGATGTTGCTTCCTCTAGTGGGGGTAAGAATGAGCTGGTCCAGTGCATTGGAATTAATGAATTCCAGGAAGCGCTGGGCAAGTGTACTGGTGCATGAGTAGTTTTCACAGTTGATGTAAGGGTAGTTGAAGTCACCCAGTATGAGAATGTTGAGTTGGACCTTCACAGATTCCAGGGTGCTTAGGAACATGGAATGAGGGTCTTGGGACATGGTTGGGGACGTATAGCAGGCTATGATCTGAATCACCATCTTACACACTGTTAGTTGTACCCAAAGTATCTGTAATGCGTTATGCTGGGCTTCTAGTCTGGAGGTGTGCATATCCTTTATGAATATGGAGACGCCACCTCCTTTGGAGCTTTGGTCCATGTTCTGGGACTGAAAGATATGGAATGAGTTATAGCCTGGTAGTGCAGGGGTGCTTTCTCTGCTGCTTTAAACCAGGTCTCCATTACAGCACAAATGTCAATGTTCTCCTTAACCAAGTTGGACGGGACAAGGAGAGACGTAGGAAAAAGGGAACCTGGCTGAGGGAAAAGGGAAGCAAATTATCAAATGGAAATTGGCTTGTCCTAAAAAGTAGGTATCTGAGAAGTAGGAGTCTGTGTAGATTCAGCAGAAGGTACATGTCTAGAACCCTTTTTACCATTGGGCAGAGGACAAGACTGCAAACAAAAGCAGATTTGTAAGGGTAATTCCTCTTAAACTTTGGAATAGGAGAAACAAAAATAAGTTTAAACTCCTGTGAAGCTTTTCCCTTGTCCTGGAGAGATTTAAAAAGTTCAGCCACAACAGTACTAAAAAGACTTTTATTATCCAAAGGAGCAGCTAATAATTTGGCCTTACTGTTATCAGGCAAAGTCTGAAGATGATGACAAGAGTAACACCTCATGACAGAACCAAATGCAGCAGCCCTGTAAGAGGCATCAGCTGGATCATAACTGCATGTAACAGAGTGGGAGAGAACTACAGAGATAGGCTGCAATGAGGAAAGGGCCATTCCCTTCAGAATCAGGAAGGTCAGAAATCACTTGAAATTTTTGAGAAAGGAGGGCTAAAACATACTTGGTCTTATGTGTCTGGTAATTAATAGCCCTAAAAGACAAAGTGGCAATATTATAGACCTTTTTGCCCAGCCTCTCCATGGCCCTACTATCTTTATCCAGATGAAGCAACGTGGTAGAGGCTAACAAGTTTTGAAGGTTTGTCAGAGGAGACAGGCACCCCAGAAGGTTCAGCAGAAGGACATTTATACAGAAACTTACAATCATTAGGCACCTTATAAAATCTGTCATGTTTCTTGGGAGCTGAAGCCTGCAAATCAGGGGCCAAAAAGGCTGCTGAAAAGGTATCCAGGAAGGTGGCCAGAATTTGGGAGACTCCATTTAGATGGGCGCATAATACCTATTCTGGATTTCAGAGACCTGAGAACAACTCTGCTTAAAGAATTCCAGGAATCAGGAGGTGATGTTTGGAAAGCCTCCAAGGAAGTGTGAGAAATCAGCTCCATGCTGGCCTCAGATTGGGTCGTGGCAGAGGAATCCAAAGCAATGACTGTGTGGTCCTTAGGGCCTTCACCAGCCTCAAGAGAGATGTCTGGAGGAGGCTGGACAGCAGCCCATCAAACCTGAATTTTTTTTTACCTTTTTCTTGACTGACAGCTGACCCTCAGGACAGGAAGACTTCACCATAGAACCCTTTGCCAATAGCTTAAAATGTTGGTTTTCCAGGTAAATAAACAAGGAAGAAAGGCAATTATGTATGGTCTTGGAAACAAATGCTTGGCAGATGGAACACTACGTATGGTTGTAGGAAGCACCCAGACAGAATAACCACTGGTCTTGACAATCTTTATGGGGAATCTGCCTCCCACACTGACATTTTCCCTTTTTGGATGACATAAAACTGGCACCACTAAAGATAAAAAAGAAGACAAGGGAGAGCCCCCAACAGGGCACTTATCTGAAAAATGGCAAGGTAACTAGCATAGAAGAAAGGCATTCAGACTGATATTCAATGATGATGTTCAAATTTGTGGCAAAGAAGTTCTGAACTGTGTGCATCCTCCTTCCTGTCAACCAAAAACACACAAATAAAAACCTCTCCCTACCTAGGCAGGTGATACAGTATGAATGGTGCCCTGGTCCAAAAGAGAATGGAGCACTTCTGGGAAAAGAAGGCATTGCTCTTGAGGAGATTGAGGAATGCTCTTAAAGGTAGGAAGGGATTTCCAAACCATGAAGCATCCCGGACAGATAATGGACAGAACCCAAGAATATGCTGTATCCTTAACCAATCTAGAAGAGACAGGGAAAGATGAAGGGATAAGGGAAGCCGCCTGAGGGAAAGGAGAAATACATTTTCAAATGGAACCCAGCTTATCCTAAAAAGCATGTTTCTGGGAGGAAGAGGTTTGAGTAGACTTAGCAGGAGGTACACATTTAGAACCATTTTTTTCCATGTTAGGTGGACGGTGAGATTGCCTATGGAAAAAAAAAAAAACAGATTTGGAGGGGTAATTCTTCTGAAATTTGGGAATAGGAGAAACAAAAATGTTTCAACTCTTGCAAGGCTAAAGCCTTATGCTGAAGAGACTTGAAGAGCTTAGCAGCAGCAGCACCAAAAAGATTTTTACTACCCAAAGAAGCATTGAACAGTTTGGCTTTATTGTCATCAGGCAAAGCCTGAAAACAAAACCAAGAGTAACACCCCATAACTGAACCAAAACCAGCAGTGATGGAGACAGCATCATAGCTGCATTTGATAGAGTGACTGGCAACTTGAGAGGTAGAGCACAACAGGGACGGCCAAAACATACCTGGTCATATGAATCTGGTAGTTCATGGCCTGAAAGGATAAAGTGGCAGCAGTGTAAATCTTTTTTCCCAGTCTCTCCATAGTGCTAATTTCATTATCTGAAGGGAGCAACTTGGTAGAGGGTGACAGCTTGGACAGCTTGTTAGAAGAGGCATACACCACAGAAGGCTCAGCAGAAGGGCATTTATAAAGGAATATACACTGTTCAGGCAAATTTGTAAAATCTATCAGGTTTCTTGGATGCAGGGGGCTGAGAAACAGGGGCCACAGAAGCTGCCGAAAAGGTATTCAGGAGGGCAGTCAGAAAAGGGGGAACAGCAGATAGATTAAGAGACTTCATCTGGAGGAGCTCATAATACCTTTTCTGAATGTCAGAAACTTGAGGACAATCTGATGTAAACTCCATCATGTGTGCAACAGTATTCCCAAAGGAGAGTTCCTTCACACGGGAATCTAGACTAATAGAATCCTCCTTCTCTGAAACACAGTCCATGGGGGAAGGAATTTGGAGAGAGTAAGCCAGGGACTCTTCCTAAGACTCCAGATCCTCATTCAAAGATCTAGTTCCTTGGGTCTTTTAAGAGGAGTGGAAGACCAGGGAGGGGCAGGCAAACAGCTCTTGAGGAGGCCTTAAAGCCATTAAAGCATTGAATAACCCCAGAGTAAAATCCTGCCATTCATATTATGGAACCTTAATGACAGGGGAAATATGCTTGCTTTTCTGTTTCTTTTTCTGCAGGATGTCTGCACGAAACACCCTCTACAGGGCAGACCACTGGTAACATTAAATAAGTGTAGTAGGAATCTCCTCCCTAACTAAAATCTGAGAGTCCCACTTGGCCCCTTAGATATAATCATTCGATGTTCCTCCTCAACATCAGGAGCAGATGTTTGTAAAGGTTCTGAGGATGTGTAAGAAGTAGGATCCATGCCAACCTCTGGTGGGGTCACGGCAGGAGAATTCTTGGCAACCACTGAATGAGATGTCTGGGGAGGCTGGACAGCAGCCACATCAGGCAGAAGGTTTTTGGCCTCCTCCTTAACAGAAGGCTGACCCTCCAGATGGGAAGATTCTGCCATAGCACCTTCAGCCAACAACTTAAGACGCTGGTCTTTGAAGTAATAGATAAAGAGGAGAGACAACTATGTAGAGTCTTAGGCTCAAAGGCCTGGCAAACTGACCACTGTGTATGGTCGTGGGAAGAACTCAAACAGAAAAGACACTGGTCACAGTGGCTTTTATGGGGAATCTGCCTCCCAGACAGACATTTTCTCTTTCTGGCTGACATGAACGCTACATCACTTAATAAAAAAGAAAAATAAGAAGAAATCCCAATCGAGCACTAATATGAAATGTAGCCTAGTAACCAGCACAGCAAAAGGGCACTCAGATCAAGGTGCAATGATGGTGTTCAGGCTGGCAACAAAGAAGTTCTGAGTGTGTACTCCTGTACATCACATTTGTGCCATATGCCTTGCAAGGTGATCATACACCTTCAAGTACTAATAGGTTTTGGTATACTAGTTGAATGGCGGGTTTCCTTAGCAGGAGATCCCTTACGTTATGAATATTGCAACAGTGATATGGAAGGACATCCTTGATATCCATACTGCTAAATTACTGGCTGTTAATGTACTGCCACTTTTCTACCTTAATAAATTACTGTATAGCTATGATTAGTGCACCATACAAACAGCAACTGATGCAATAGTTTGGTTATTGAAACAATTAAAGGGCTTTGATCATATTTCAGATACCTAGGGTACACACTTCACTTCTTGAAATGAAAATGCTGCATTAGCATAACCTACAACACAGTGAAAATATCCAGTGTGCAGGACATAATCATGACCAGTGGCCTAATGGATAAGGCACTGGCCTCCTAAGCCAAAGATTGTGGATTCAAGTCACATCTGGGGTGACCATCTTGATGCAAGTAGAGCTTTTCTGGCTTTACTGGAAAATCTGACCCAACTCTGCCACAACTTCCTGTGGGGGAAAGGTTAGTTTGCGTTTGCCTTCTTGTATTTTGTATTTATTTATTGCATTCTTCTATTTTGTATATTGTGATTTGTTTTCTTTACACTGTGTTTTGCTTGTATTCTGCTTTTAATTGCATATTAAAAATAGGAAACAGACCACAGCTGTGTCTGTTGCGAGTCAGACACCATTTTCCACCCTCCCACCCTGGTGCTGCTGTTTTCTTAAACTCTGCTCTCTTTCTAGTTGCCTGTTCCTTATGTTATTTTGACCACATATCTCTTTCCCTCTTCCCTTTCATTGGCTGCTGAGTAAATACAAAATTATCATTTTGTGAAATCACACCCCTTCAACTATTTAAATTTACTGGCCATCCCCACTGTATTCCATAGAACCAAAATACAAAGTGCCCACCCCTTTCAATCTATCTTGCTTTTTTAAAATTAGTGGCTATTCGCTTAGCTAAAGTTTAAGTTACCCCTCTAATATCTAACTGGTCAGTGAACACTGCAGTGCTTAGGATAATAACCCATTTCTTTTTCAATTTTACCTTTACAATCTGCAACATCTATTACAAGACCACCAATTATTGGAGAGCCCACATTCTGCCTCTCAGTAGGTATCTTGGAATTAGTGCTTCTGTTTTCTCTTGGTGATAGAAGAAACACAAGGACATTATTTCTTGGAGACAGATGATCACTAGAAAGTCTAATAACTGCTTCATATGTTACAGCTTGGAATTTGAGTTTATATTCTGCTCCTGGTGAAAGAAGGAGCAGAGCACATTGATTCCTTACTGTTTTGGTTAGGCATCGAGTGTCTGGGCTTGACCTTCCTGATTGGTCTGGCTGCTATTCAAGGCATATACCAGGAAAAGGCTATGACAAGGCTACATGCCTTTGCATCATCTGGGACAAGACTGTAGATCACCAAACACGCTGTGGCCTGCTTCTCTTCTTGGGACTGGTGCTAATGTTTTGCTTCTGGTGAGAAAAGAAGCAAAGAAGCATTGTATCCCAGCAGAGTGAAACTGTGGTGAGACCAGCATTAGTAGTAGACATTCATTTGACTCCCCTCTTTTCATCATTCTTGACAAGCTAATTCTTTGTTTTCAGTAAGTACTGCTTGATTTGTTTCTAACGTCAGAATATCTGCCTAAATACTTCATCCTTAAATTTTCAGGGTCTACGTATTACTTTCCCCTCAAGTGTTTGGCAGTGCCCTAAATACACATACAGACACATTGAATGACACTTTTCCTGTATAAGCATGAATGAAATTTCAACAGTACCTAGTTGTACACAGGACAATTAGTTTGCAGTGATAACTGCTTTATATTCACACTCCAACTGTCTAATCAATAAAAAAGGGTCTGTTGCCATGGATATGAACTTTTCCACCATCTCCGTTCCCAACTTTGTGGATATGGCTATCCTGAGGCAATGCAGAAATTGTCTCATGTTTACTGACCAGTTAATTCTGAAACAGACTGATATAGTAAGTGAGAAATGTATTTACACAATGCCACTGGAAGCAAAACTCTCACATAAAAGTACTTCTAATGTCAATAAGGTTGTCAGGAGTACACATGCTGCACCCATCGCACACAATTCAAAGCAGACATATAGACCCACATATGCTGGGGCACATAAATTCATCCTTCCTAAACCACAAAGACCTCCTAGACAAAGTACACATAACAAATACCCTCAGCATCCCTGAATGCGCTCTTTCTAAACACACATATCAACACACACAGTCACATCTCATGGAGCCTCTACTTCTAAGCCCATAAGACAATCACTACACAATCCAACATTCTGGTCATTGGAGACTCCATCTTGAGTTACACTGATGTCCTTTTCACCAGGCTAAGTAGGGAGAAAGTTACAGTCGGTTGCTTATCAGGGGCTAGGATCCACCACATTACTCACGCACTCAGGAAATTGTACCAAAAGTATGACTCAGCCATAGTCCATGTGGGTATAAAAGACATGCGATGTACCTCCCTAGACTATATGAAGAGAGACATAGAGCTCTCAGAATGTGCGTCTCAGGCTGGTATGAGCGTAGCATTGAGCACCATTTTACCTTCTCCAAGGGTGATGCCACAATAAGAACAAAAGATGACTGACTAATAACTGGCTTAGTTTCTGGTGTCATTCTAAAGGGGTGCAATATTTGTCAGTATGGAAGGAGATGGTGAACATACCACTCTGCCTTTCCAGGAAAGATCTGCACCACACCCCTCTAGGCTTTTGAATATTAGCTAAAACATTGTCTTCCCCCACTGTTTAGGCAATGCCAAACTGAAAGTACTTCCAACACAGCAAATCAAAACCAAGAAAATCTAAAGATATTACTGCTCAATTCTTGGAGTTTAAACAAAAATCTCCACTCTCTAGAGGCTCTCTTCACCCTAGAGAATGCTAATGTCTGTGCAGTCACTGAGACATGGTTTAATGTTACTGAGAGCACACCGACAATGCAAGGATATAATGTCTTCCACACATTTAGACCAGCTTCTTTACAGAAAGGGACTAAAGATGGAGGTGTCTCGATTTACATCAAAACTAAATACACCTCAAGGGTGGTCAAACAGGACAATGCACTTAAGCTACTCTATGTTCAAATCACCACAGGCAACATCCAATACCACTTCCTTGCAAGGTATAGGTCCACCCTCTATGACCCAGGAAACCCATACTACTAGTAACTGTGAATTCTATATGACACCAAACGTACAGGCACAGAGATTCCTGGATAATGTAAACACAAACTCCCTGGAACAGACTGTCAATACACAAACCAGGGGTGCAACCATACTGTATCTGGTCCTCACTAATATGGGAAAGTGCTGCACACCCCCTAGTGTAATGTCTTCCTTGGTTTGGTCAGACCACAAAATGGCCTCCTTTGAAGTAAAAATAAATCCTGGACACCCAGCTAACCCTGGAATAGTCAGGAACTGCTCTAAAGCTCACTTCCTGCTATTAAGTGATAACCTGCTAAAATTTCAATCCCCCATAAACCCTGAGAACACTGCTATCTATGGAAAACAGTTCACAGAAACCCTAGACAAGCATGTTAATAGCTGCATGGAAGCAGCTGTATCCACCAGGGAGAAGCACAGACCTAACTCAAAAAACAAGCCACCCTGGTGGAATCACAAAATCAATAGGCCGTATAACATAAGGAAGAACATCATGGCAAAAATTAGAAGGTGCAGCACTCAGCAGGATAAAGGCACACTCAAACTAAACAAAACTCAGAGGACAAATAAAGTCTACCAAAGCCAAATTTGAGGTAAATATGGGCTCCCAGTTCAAAGACAACTGACAGACATTCTTTAGCTATGTCTGCAACCTCAAAGGCAATACAAAATTGTGTACATAGCTCTTTGTAAATGGAAGCACCTATAATGAGCCAGAAGATATTGCAAACCTACTGGCCAAAAATTCAGCTCCAAATTTCTCCAGTCTTCCCCTCAACCTTCCTTCAGGAAATACCATCAAATTTAACTCCCCCTGCTATTGATAAGGAACAGGTCCTTAATGCTCTCTAAGGTCAAGGACACTGCATTAATGGGCCCAGACAATATCCCAGGATCCCTTCTAAATAGCATGAAATATAACTTATCTGGCCCTCTGGAACTGCTATTTAACTGTAGCCTCCAAACAGGCTTCGTAATTCATGAATGGAGAACAGCAACAGTCATCCCTCTGCACAAAGGTGGGCCATCTACAGACCATGGAAACTACAGACCTATAAGTCTCACTAGTCTTGTATGCAAAGCCACAGAAAGAATTATCATGGAGATGATCAATAGAGATATACTAAACCTCCAGACACTGGACCCAACCCAGTTTGGATTCATCAAGGACAGATCATGCCTACTCATCCTGGTGGACTTCTTTGAGAAGGTCACCAAAACAATGGATGAGAGCAAAATGGTTCACACTGCCTACCTTGACCTAACTAAGGCATTTGACAGAAGACCCTACTCAGGCATTGTTGACAAACTCAAGAGGTTAGGTAAAAACCCATATATCATTCAGTGGATAGTAAAAATGACTCACAGGACCCAGGAAGTTAGAAATGGGGAGTCTGCCTTTACAAAGAGGCCAGTCACAAGTGGAGTCCCTCAGGTATCTCTCCTTGGACCGCTCCTTTTTTGGCATTTACTTCTCTGAAATGAAGGGCAATGCCAATGGTCCCTGGCTGACTAAATTTGCAGATGATTACAAATTAGGAGCTATCATTGAATCCCACACTGACACAAATGTTCTCCCGGAAAGGCTGACACAGATAAACAACTGATGTCAGAGCCATGGACTAAAACTAAATGCCATGAAATGCATAATGGTATCCTTTGGGAAGTCATCCACCCCTGGTAACTATCATATTGACAACACAGCCCTTAGAGTTGAACCAGTAGTCAGGGATTTTGGGACACACAGAAGTAATTTAGCCTTTGACCATCACACATCTACAGTAGTGAGGAAATCATTGTATACTGAGCAGCTTGCAAACAAAGGTATGGCATCTACATCCAAGGAAATCATTGTTCCACTGTATTCAGCATTCATCAGACCTATCATTGAGTAGAATGCCCTCTGTTATATACATAACCAGGCACATCCAACGAATGGAACGTCCATAGAGGTTCCTCAGTAAAAGAATACTCAGTAAAAGAAATGCCCTATGCCGACCACCTCAATAGCCTATCCATGTATTCCTTCTCCTACAGGTTGTTGAGGGGAGTTCTATGCATGGCATAGAGAGCATTGTTAGACCCCACTCCGATCGATGATCTGCATATTTGCAAAACAAACATCACCAGAATTACCCATTCTAAAGACATAAACCTTGCCTGTGATATAAACAGGACATGCTGGAGAGACAGGTATGTATCCCAGAGACTACCCCACATCTGGAACAAGCTCCCCCAATCCATGTAAAGACTCCCTAACTGAATTTAATTCTAACTTGGACAATTAGATGGGGAACAGGAAATTCATCCCTGGTTTGGCACCTATGTCTCTAATGGACACATGCAACCTGTAAGTAGATCATCTCCCAGGCCCCTGCTTGTAAATGTTTCATATCCCAAGCCCCTGCTTACACTTATCAAGGGTACCAGAATTTATCAGAGATTTGGGATGCACGGTTAGGCTTACAAAGACCCTTGTGTTCATTAGCCTAGTAAATGACTATGAATCTATAATGTTTGATAGCATATTTCTTCCAGGACTCTCGACAATTGATGCCATTTATTCTGGGGCAATGTGAACAGCATAATGCTGTGTACAGAATACCCAGAATTTGGCATTTGTGAGTGACTTATGGGGTATATCTGTTGGCATTTTCTCTTGAATTTGAATAGTGAGTTGCCATGGTACTATGCCTCTAAGTGATACTTAATGTGCCCTGCATAGATTCCCACCGATGCTTTAACCTACAAATTTGCATGTGATACATGCACATGCTGAGAGTTTAAATATAATGTTCTGAGTTCAAAATGTACATTTCTTGCAATCTGATTATACAGTGTTTACTGGACTTTAGGTCAATGATTTTTAACACACTGTTGATAAAGAATTCACTTTTTTTCTAAGGATTATGACTTTCATGTTCTACTGAATGTTTCTGCTCTGTGTAAGTTTGTTTATAAGAAATCCTTGCACAGATTTTGATATGGTATTTAAAATTACTGTCGAGTGAATTTTCCTGTTTAAAAAAAGGGTTACTACTACTGCTCATTTGAAAGACCTTCATTTCAGATGACTGCTTTGAGATTTCTCACACGACTGTTACACGTTTTGAGTTCCCCACTAGTTTGCAAGACTGCCTTCTCTGTGGAGCAGAACAGTAACCTGCATAAATTATAGATTAAAGACAACCAAGCTGAGAGAAGGCTCAAAAATTAAAAAGGAATTTTATCTTTGAAGGAAGTACATTAAGCTTTTCACAAGGCTGAATATTCTAAAACTGCTAACAGAGAATGAAACTGATGGCATTCCTGCCCCAACAAAAGAAAAAAAATATGTGAAAATCAAATCCCTCTTATTATCCTTACCCAACATCTGCAGTTATTAAATATTTTTATTTTCACATAACCAGAGAAAAGGCATACAGTATGCAGTAAACATGACACGTTTCTATATGAATTAAATAAATGGCAAAGTGTTCTTCTCTTTAAAAGAAGCTTATCCTTTCTTTAAGTACGTAGACTGTGAAGTTCAGATTAATTTATAGACTAACATCCTTGACATAGTGCTCAACAACATGGGGGATCGTGGCTCCACACCATGTTTGGCCCCTTCGTGGTCCCTCCCTGGTAAAGTCCAATTATAAATCAGTCTCATTTGAGGTAACAATCATATCTGACCCACCCACAGGCACAAAAAGGTCAAAAAATCTCTCCAAAGCAAACTATAGCCTACTGAGTGATTGCATCAATAGTTCAGACCCCCTGCCAATACGGACAGCAATGACCCCTATACTGAGGTGTACACAAATGTACTGTATAAACATCTATATAAATGTATAGACTCAGCCACACCAGAATGGATCAAATCAAGATTTTCATGAAAAAATAAGCCACCCTGGTGGACACCCAGCATAAATAGGTTATAGAATAAGAGAAACTGCTGACAAAAAACATGAGGGAACAGTCCCAGCAAAGGAAGAACTCCCTCCAAAGCATAAACAAGCAGATTAAATATCTTGTGAAGTCATCTAAAGTTAATTATGAAACTAAACTAGCATCCCTGGCTAAGGCAAATCACAAAGCATTCTTTAGCTACATCCAAAATCTAAAAGGGTCAGTCTGCTTTGTGCCGAACTAGGTGGGACAGTACTACTTAGTGAACCTGAGGTCATTGGCAAGCTACTAGCAGACAAGTTTGGCAAAACTTCACCACCCTATCCCCATACTCCATAACATAGCCGTCACCAGTTCTCTTCCTAGTATCTCCAGAAAGCAGGTCATAGTCACACTGTCCAAGGCCAAAAACACAGCCTCTATGGGACTGGACAACACCCCAGGCTGCCTATTAAATGGTCTGAAACAGGAGTTAGCAGAACCACTGAGCACACTCTTCATTTTCAGTCTAAGCAAAGGCTTTATCCCAGCTGAGTAGAAAACAGCAACCATAATCCCCTTGCACAAAGGGGGTTCTTCAACTAACCCTGAGAACTATAGACCCATAAGCCTAACCACCCTTATCTGCAAGGCCATGGAGAGAATCATCATGGATCTTAACAACAAGGATATAAGTGACCTTTAAACTCTTGACCCGACCCAGTTTGGTTTCGATAATGGTAGATCTCGGTTGCTAAACCTGGTGTACTTCTTCCAGAATGCCACCCAAGTCCTGGATGAAAGGAAAACAGTTCACACTATCTATCTAGTCCTAGCCAAGGTCTTTGACACACTCACTCAGGCATTATTGAGAAACTCACCCAGCTGGGTATTTACCCTTATGTCACTAGGTGAGTTGCCAACTGGCTCATAAACAGAGCACAAAGTCAAAACTGAGGATGTCAACTCTAATAGTGGACCTGTTACCAGTGGTGTTCCACAGGGATCTGTGCTAGGCCCCCTATTGTTTATCTATTTTTCAGAAATCCAGGTATAAACAGATGGCCTATGGATTACCAGGTTTGCTGATGACTGCAAACTGGATGCAATCATCAAATCCCCCAAAGATGTCGACATTCTACAAAATGGGCATACACAGACAAACGACTGGTGTCAAAGCCAGAGACAAACTAAATGCAAAAAAAATTCATTATCCCCTTTGGCAAAGGAGAGCACCTTGCTCATTACAACATTAATATCATCCCCCATGTTCAAACTCGGTGGTGAGAGATTTAGGAATGCAAATTGATAGCAGCCTTAATTTTGATCATCGGGTGTCCACAGTAGTAAGGAAGGCCTTCTACATTGCATACCTCAAACAAGGGTATAGCATCCAAAGCTAAGAAGGTAATAACTTCCTTGTACTCGGCTCCCATCAGACCAATAATAGAGTGCAATGCTCCCTTCTGTATGTACCTCAGCAGATATCTGCAGAAACTGGAGAGACCTTAGAGGTTTCTCACCAAGAAAATTCAGGGCCTACAACGCATGACCTACACAGACAGACTGAAGGACCTATCATTTTACTCAGTATCATATAGACTGCTTAGAAGCGACTTGTGCCGGACCTACAGAGCAGTCTCAGACCCTGCCTTTGTGAAGCTGCTGTACATCCACAAATCCAATGCGACAAGATTCACTCGCTTTAGGGATTTTAACCTAGCCTGCAATATTAACAGGACATGCTGGAGAGACAGATACGTCTCCCAGAGGTTACCACTTCTCTGGAACAAACTCCCAATTCATGTAAAACAGAGCTCCTCAATTACTCTATTTAAGCACAACTTGGACAGTTGGATGGGAAACTGTAAACTTTCACCAGAGATTTCACCTATATCCCTCTTAGATGGGGCAGCTGGTGCTAATCTTAAATTTATGCGCAAACATAGACTACTTATTTTGGTCCATAATGGAACAAGGGTATAATGTGGCTAGGCTTGTAGAGGCCTTAGGCCAGTAGCCTAGTAACTTCCTATGATCCTGTGATGAAAGCATGTGTGGTGTGGTGCAGAAGACACAGATCTTATCCTCAACTATGCTGTTTCTTCTCAGGGTTGCAATTGAGACAAGAGATGTTAATATAACTTGCCTGCAGTTTTTATTCTAAATCTCAGCAATGGTAAAATTCCCCCCAAAATTCCAAAAAAAAAACGCTTGGACTCAGGTGTGACTAAAGGATGCAGTATACTTTCACTTTATTACAAAACAAAGACAAAATTCAACATTAGGGATATGAATACTGTAGTCAACAGACAGGATGATGAACTAGAACACAGGATAAAGGGATAGCTGTACTGGCATATATTGAGTTCAGGGACTACACAAATGAGCAAAACAAAGAGCTCTGCTGTTTTGCATAACAAAATCAGAATTAAAAAAAAAAAAAAGAAAAAAAAAGCACAGTAGGAATGTAAATAAAATGGATGTGTGTCTTGGGAGTCCAGGGCAGTAAGAACTTAGGATGCTCTTCACACCATCAGGACTTGCATGCCAACCACACTCAGCAGGAGGAGACTATTATACATACAGAAGCAAATGACAACAAACACTCAGACATCTTAGTCTTGGGACTGCAGGAAGTGTGAAAAACAAACATTTGGACTGCATTGTACATCCAGGGAACTACATTTAAATAGTACATTTATCATACTACTTAAAACAGTTTTGTTTGTTTCCTTTAGGGTTTGTTTTGAATCTGAAGTTAAAGCTATTAATTGGAGGCATTTTTATAAGTAGCAGTGCTTGGTATTATAGGATTTTCGAGTGCTTTCTGTGCTCTGCCTAGATGTTTAAATCATTGAGTGGACTCTCATTATTATTGCATTTCCCCCCTCTTTCTCTCCTGAATCTGAAGCTACATAATCATTGGTTTCTCTGAGCTTTTAAGTGGTGTATCAGCATTGCTCATCTAATTCCTTGTTTTAGCCACTTTCAGACACTAGCCATTATTAGCATTGCTAATTTAATTCTTTGTTGTAGTAACTTTTCAGACAAAAAGCCAACTGTGGTCAGTTGCATGAATTGTAATTAGAGCTTGAGGTAATTAACGCACCCCTTCGGTATTTTACATTGCACAAGCAGCCAGTCATCTTAATCTTGTGATTGCTGGAAGTTTGGATACTTGTAAACAAAGCATTTGGACTCGTCTTTCATCCAGGGAAAGTTGAACTACATTTAAAAATACTGCATTTATCTTACCCTTTAAATCAATTTTGTGTGCTTTCTGTTTTATTTGTTCTGTATCGGAAGTCAAAGCTATTAACTGATTTTTATAGACGCAGTGCTGTATAGTATAGCATAGTATTTTCAAGCAGTTTCTGTTCTGTACCTAAGTGGTTAAATCACTTTTGAGTGGACTCTCATTTTTTTGCATCTTATTATCTCCTGATATTTTTTCCTATCCATTTACCCTTTTTACTGCTGTGCTTTTAAACTTGGAGGCTTTTGAGCTGCCTGGCTCTACTGTATTTCATAGAAGCTCTTCACAGTCTCATCTTCTGTATATTTGGCCCTAGAAGCTCCTCCTATTCTTATGTTCTCTGCTCATTTTTTTAGTCAGGCAGATGAAACTGGGAAGGCCCTCCCCTTAGACTGTTGGTGTACTCTGAAATTGCCTTCAAGTGTCTGCTCCTCACTGCTAGCTTGTCTACTGTTGAATCACCTTGTAATTAGTTGTAGATAATTGTTAGATTTGTTTCTAGTTATGTAGTCACTTTTGGCTAACTAAAGATGTATTTTTATACAAGAAGTCTTGGACTGCAATTCTTGTGGCAGTAGAAGATAGCCTGGTCGATCCGAGTTGGGAAACACACAGGGAGCCTTAAAAGTTAGAGGGCTTTTTAGGGACTTATTTATTTGGTGTTAATCTGCACTTAAGAATTACTTTTGCTGTGCTTTTACATTAAGAAATTCCAGAAATAGCCACCTTGTAGCAGAAGTAGTTTGCTTGGTTTATCTGTGCTGGGAATTACTCCAGGGAGCACAAAGTTTAGTTATTTGCCAGAGTGCACAGGAGTTAGTTTTCACCTTTTTTTTCTGTCTGATACAAATCAAGGCATTTATGTGCTGCTCTTCATAGAGCAGCAGTGGTTTGTCATGTCCTGTACAGTAGCTAATGATAAGTTTGTAAAATACACCTATAAAGCTAGTATGTAAGACTTTAACCTGTACTACAGAAAGGCTTTGCATGAATCTAAGCTTAGGGCAGCTAGTTAGTGCATCAGACAGCACTAGTACCAGATCATAGCACTATCTAACATCTAGCCTTAACCCTAGACACCATTTAGGTGATCCCTGTGAAACTAAGTCCCTAAACCATAATAGCCCAAACCTAATAGATGTCCTGACAGCGTGGATATGCAATTTCCTAATGTCTCTGTAGTCAGCTTGGTAATTATGGCATCCTGAAGCAATGTAGCATTTTTACATATACTCAGACAACCTTTTAATCCTTAAAAGAAAACTCCACCCTCTCCAACAGTTTAACTCTGTCCTTAGGTTGCTTTTCTCCCTACAATATGGTTCCAGTGTCATGTAGGTACCAGGAACCTTATAGGTTCATAGGTGTGTACTAGACTAATGGCCCTGGGGCCTTTACAAGCCTAGCCCATAGATGATCCTTGCATCATGCCACCCGACCTTAGTTCCCAGTGCCTCTGTCGAGTAGAGCGACTGGAGTGATCCAGAGGTAAATTTTCTATTTCGCATCTACTCAAGATTTCTCTTGAAAAGGGCCAGTGAGGTGGTCTTTTTGACATGTATGGGAAGTCTATTCCATAGCATGGGCAGTCTCTAGGTTATGAACCTGTCCCTCCAGCACGTTCTGTTGATTGTGATAATGAGGTTGAGGTCTCTGGAGCGTGTGGTGGAGAGGGATTGGGATTTATTTAGCTGTAGCATTTTTAACAGAGCTGGGTCAGACATTGCTTTGTAAGTCAAGCAGAGTTCATCTCTAAGTAGGCGATACGAGACAGAGAATCAAGGTTTTTTGAGTCTGTCCATACAGGACAAGTGTTTAAGGCCTAAGATCCTCTTTGTGAGGTACTTTTGCAGCCTCTCTAGTTATTGCAGGTTGTCTAGTGAGGTATATGCCAAATGAGGCATTGCTCTCTATGATTGGCCTAATGAGGGAAGAGTAGAGGGAGACAATGACCTCTTTCTTCCTGGATGCAAAACCCTTAGTAATGAGATGTGCCACATTGGCAATGTGGTGGTGAAAAGTGAGGTTACTGTCAACCTGTGTTCCCAGATCTCTTAACACCTTCTGTGTTCAGTGGACTACCATCAATGTGGTAATTTCATGGGAACTGAGTTTTTCCCAAAGGGTATGATGATACATTTTTTGCTACTGAGCTTAAGGCCATGGTTCTGACACCAGTCGTTGGTCTCAGTGAGGCCTTTCTGTAGGATGTCAACATCACTTGGGGAGTTAATAATGGCTCCCAGTTTGCAATCACCTGCAAACATTGTCAGCCAGAGTCCCTACATGTTGGCTTGGACTTCTGAGAAGATACCAAACAGGAGAGCACCCAGTACTGAACCCTGTGGAACACCACTCGTGACTGGTCAGCAATCTGACTTGGAGTCAGCTACTTTCACACTGTGGGTTCTAGCTGTGAGCCAGTTAGCAACCCACCTAGTGATACTGGGGTTGATGCCTAGCTTAGTGAGTTTTTCTAGGATTCCTGAATGGAGAATGGTATCAAAGGCCTTGGCCATATCAAGGTAGGCTGTATAAACCACCTTGCCTTCATCTATAGCTCTGGTGACTGATTCAAAGAAGTCAACCAAGTTGACCAGGCATCATCTACCCTTCACAAAAGCAAACTGTGTGGGGGATCCAGAGTTTGGAGATTCCCTATAGTCTTGTTTATTAGGTCCACGATGATGCGTTACATATATTTGCAAATCAGACTTGTCAGGCTAATGGCACAACAGTTCCCAAGGTCTGTAGTCGCTCCTCCTTTGTGGAGAGGGATAACTATAGTAGTGCGCCATTTGGTAGGGACAAAGCCTGAGGTAAGGCTGTGATTGAACAGGACACACAGGTGAGGTGCCAGTTCACTCTGTAGTTCATGTAGAACACAGCCAGGGATATTGTCAGGTCCAACAGAAGCTTTATTCTTGGCCTTGGACAGTGCTGTTTTAACCTGTGCAGCAGTAATACTGGGTGGCTGGCAGTCTACTGGTGTTGTGATTGATCCTTTGGGGGGGGGGTAAAGTTGGCACTGAATCTGTCAGCCAGTATATTGGCAATATCTTTTGGCTCAGTATAGGAGGTACCATTGTGCAGTAGCTCAGAGCAAATCTGGGTATTGCTGTGGAGAGTCATTACATAACTATAGAAGGCCTTGTGGTTGTTTTTACTATCTGCTGCAATTCTGTTTTCATAGCTAGCTTTAGAGGATTTGATGAGGGATCTCAATTTTTTGTTGAGGTTGATAAGGGAGTTTTTTCAGTCTTGGGACTTCACCTTATTCCGCATCAGTTTCCTCCTTCTGTTGTAGAGTTTGTTTATGGCAGGGGACCACCAGATTGGCTTCCTTTTATTGCAGGAGACCGTCTTGTTTCTATTGGGTTTGGCAAGATCCATGCATTTGTGTATGTGTTCATACAGTACTTTGGTGTATGATTCAGCAGTAATGCAACTATTCTCCATTTGCGCGGGTACCTCTGTTTTTAGGAACCCAAAGTTAGCTTTGGAGAAGTTTTTCATAATGGTTACCTTTGTGGGGTGGGGGGATGTGGATTTCCAAGCTGATTAGTTTGTGGTCGTGTCTAACCAATGAGGAGTTGACTACTGATGTAGAGCAATAGTCGCCCATGTTAGTAATTACCAGGTCAAGGATGTTGCTAACTCTAGTGGGGATAAGAATGAGCTGGTCCAGGGCACTAGAATTAATGAATTCCAGAAAACACTGGGCAAGTGTATTGGTACATGAGTAGTTTTCCCAGTTGATGGAGGGGTAATTGAAGTAGTCTAGTATGAGTGTGTTAGGTTGGACCCCAATATTTTCCAGGGGGCTTAGGAACATGAAGTGTGAGTCTTGGGACATGATTGGGGACCTGTAACAGGCTATGACCTGAATCGCTATCTTACCCAATGTTAGCTACACCTGAAGTATCTCTGTGTTATGTTGGGCTACCAGTCTGGAGGTGTGCGCATCCTTTATGAATATGGAAACAACACCGCCTTTGGAACTTCGGTCCAGGTTCTGGGGCAGAAAGGTGTGGAATGAGTTATAGTCTGGTAGTGCAGGGGTGCATTCTGCTGCCTTGAACCAGGTCTCTGTTACAACACAAATGTCGATGTCCATTTTAAGGAGTGCTTTGAGCGAGTGCATTATGAGAATTAGACCTCTAGTGTCTAGCAGCATGACCCTCAGATTGCATTTGTTTATAGCTGTCATGGTGGTAATTTGGTCTTTGGAACACTGCCTAAAAAAGGCACTATAGGGGTGGCAAGAGCCTTGGCCAGTATCCGGAAGCCCAAGGGTGACAGATGCAGGCCATCTCTGGCAAAGCATTGAGGTCTGTCGATCATGTCATCCCAGGCAGATACGGGATCCCCTTAGAATGACACCAGAAACTTAGCCAATTGTTGAAATCAATCATTTTCTGTTTGTACTGTGGTATCATTCTGGTTGATGGTAGGATGCTGCTCAGGGCTGGGGTCATACCTGCCTGGGCTACATAGTCCCAGAGCTCCTTCATGTCTCTTTTCATGCAGTCCAGGGAGGTTCGTCTTGGGTCATTCACACCCACATGCACAATGACAGAGTCATATTTGTACCTGTTGTTGAGGGACCGGAGTGTGTATATTATGTGGTGGATCCTGGCACTTGACAGGCAGCTGACTATTACTTTCTCCTTATTCAACCTAGTGAGTGGGACATCAATGTGCCTCACTATCGAGTCACCTATGTCTAGTGTGTTGGGCATGCTGTTTTGCCTTAGGGGCTTTGGTTGAGTGGCACACTGTTTAGGAGAGTTATGTGTCTTTTGATTAGTGTTGTGTTGTTGATCGAGTGCGTTTCTGCCTTTGAGGTTTTTGCTGTTTGTGTAGATTTTTGAGAGCCTCTGCAAAGGTGGGTGTGTGGTTTGTGTTTTTATGTGAAGGCAGTGCTAGTGTGTGCTCTAAAGGGCTGTGTGTTCCATGTGGTGTGGTGCAAATGTTGACATTCTCCTCTTGACCAGCTATTCCAGTCATGGCTGGAGAGTGTGTGGCTTCCAGTTTGGATATATAAGTGCATCTCTCACAAGTCTAAGTGTTGGGAGGTAAGAGGAGAGAGTTGTTGGTGTACATGGGCATCCTGAGGCAATGTAACAACTGCCTCAAGTGCACCAGGTTAATAGGAGAAAGTACAGGGAAATTACCTTTACACATGCCTGGAGGGGTGGGCATTAATAATAAGTACTGGAGCTGTTTCCTTGTAGAACATTGAGTGCTGGTAGCATTTTTGTGTGCTACAATAATTGCTACAAGAAGTCTGGTATGGTAATGTGCTAGACTAATAAGCTATTAAAGTGCAGGAGAGGAGAGAACTAGCATATCTAAGGGAAAAATTAAACAGCAGACTTCAGCTCCTCTCAGAAGCTTACAAGCAGTCCTGGATACAACAAATCTGTATGTGGACCAGACTAATTACAGGAAAGGCGGGAAACAAGCACAAACGCAGGCTTTTAAACCAGAAAGTTGAAAGAGATGGAAAAACTGCCCAAACAGCTAATAAACTACAAATTCTGGGCCAGAAACCACTCCTCTGCCTGTGTGGTACTGTTGTCAATCCTAGACTGGCAATTAATCCTGCTGCTATAAAAAAAGACGGAAATCTGTGAGACTTATTTTCCACTATCTTTATTGCAGAGAGAAGGAGAACTTAGCACTTATTCACAGCTGCTTCCTATGTAGCCACGGCTTTCATAGCAAAACAAAGCAATTAGATCAGTTAGGGATTTAAAGGTAGTTGGTACCTCTTCTGAAACATATACATAAGCAGTATCAGGGTATGGAAATGCTAAGCTTTAAATGCTGGTTATTTATACTTCTTTATATATTAAAATGACCTAAATGTAGTATCAAATTTCTGTGACATTTAGAGAAAAGTCAGGAAATATTTTTCTTGTAAAATATCAACACATTTACCATTTTCAATCCCCTTCCCCCATACAGACAGAACAGAACTGCCCAAAACTAGGATTGCTTTGCAGAAGGAAAGACATGTGGCAGTCTTAACTAGGTACACTAATACGGTTAATAAAAAAGCTGCCATACCTACCAGAAGTAAACCCAAATCTAACACCAAAAACAAACTCCATTGGTGGAACCCCCCCCGACTATCATTTGGAAGCAGGTCCTGGCAGTGCTTGCTACGGTGAAAAACACTGCTTCAGTGGGCCCTGAAAATATCCTCCCTAAATTGCCTAAAACAGACACAGTAGGATCACTTGGGATATTCTTCAACTACAGCCGCAAACCAGGTTACATGCCACGTGAATGGAGGGCAGCACTGGTCATCCCTCTTCATAAGGGATGACCAACAACTGACCCTGAGAATTACAGACCCATCAGTCTGACAAAATGTAATATGCAAAGCCGTGGAAAAAATTATCATGCAAATGATCAGCAAGGACATTGGCAACAAACATAATTCCCAACTAACCTACCCCCATATAACCCTTAGCTACTTCCTTACTAATATACCTAGACATATAGGTATATAGGTGTCCAAGGGACTCAAAGACAATGCTGGGCTGGGTTGCACTGCTAGGTTTATAAAGACCCTGGTGGTCATTATTCTTCTATGAATTAATATGACAATGAAAAAGGGAAGGTTTGCTGCTGGACAGGACTTCATCCAGCTGAGTACAAAAACTTTATACATGTTTAAAAGTCTGTATTTCTGCTGTCCAGAAACCATTTATTTATATTTATTTATTTTTTACTGGGGTAGATTGCTACATGTCAGTGCTGCCCTTGTTTGGAACCTTTCTATTGAGATCATTAGTATCTAAGGGGGAATCTCACTTGCATATCTGCAGGACTTTTCCCCATTACAGGTTAGTTTGTATATTCTATTCCATTCCATTCCATTCTTATCCTGACCTCTAAGTATTTTGGAAGACACTGTTTTTATTCTTCCCATATGCCATAAGTTATTTCAGCAGTTCATTTGGCTCCTTGTCAAATGAATTACAGCTTACCCTTTTCTGAGAGGCTGTTTATCTGAAGCAGCCCTGCTTCTGAGAAATACTAAATTTAATTCAAGGGTGCAGGCATTCCATAAGCAATGCCTTTGGTGATGAGTGACTAGAAAATAGGTTACCATCCTGTTATCAGCAATGCTCTCTTACTCTCTTACTTTTGGGTAGCCACTGCCCAGCTCTATTCCACAGCATGACTACCAGACTGAAGGTCATACTCAGCTTGTGATGTAGTTGCACTACTTCCTCCTTTTCAGCCTGAATGGGTATTGTGTAGTTATTGCACCAATTCCTCAGTGATTCTCCAGTTGTACTTTGGAAATCTACATTGCACTCCTAAATCTCAGTTTATCCATTCAATCAGTCTTCTTAAACAATATATATCACAGACCTATGATTTTTCTCACCCTCTAATTTTTTCAACTACCATGTCTCAGCCTTGTGGTAAACTGCACCTGTCACCTCAGCGAGAATGAGTAACAAAGTAAAAGCATTTTATCTGAAAAAAAAATGCTATGACAAAAAATATATCCACTATATAAGAGGAGAAAGCAGTCTTGCCAAAGACAATAAAATTAAAACAACGTACAGCCTAATGGTCTTTCTTTAAAAACAAACTGTTAATATTTTAGCAGATTACCTTTTTTGAAGATACCTGATACACAGTGGCAGCTGGTGACTTCAAATCAAAGGGAGGGGCTGCAGGAGACAGGTGAATGGGTGGGGTCAATGGGAAGGGGTGTGGCCAACTAGCAAGGGGAGGGGCTATGCTCAAAACCACAAAAACTGTAACTTTAATTAAATACACTGCCCTGGGTGCCAAACCATCATTATGAGAGTCCAATCATGTCAAAATAAAGTGTAGAAGAAAAAAAATATTTCAATGCATTGGCTGCATGACAGCTTACTTAATAGCTAGATGGAAACAAAAAGGCTGTGAGGCATGAAAAAATAGATTACTGGAATGCCAGTCAAAATCAAGTATAAGAAAAACAAGCAGCACTCAACTCAAACCACTTCTCCTTGCACTGCAGTTCTAATTATAATTTATATTCAGCTTTATTAAAGTACCAAGTAACATGCTGAAAGTAGCAATCTCTGTGATATCCCCACTTTTAAAAATGTTTCTTATCCAAAAAAGACCTGCTGCTTGACAACTATCTACTTGTTTCATGGGGAAAACATGATCAAAGCAAAAAATGAAAAGCAAACAAGAAACAAGCTCAACATAAGGATTACTGTACAGGTAGTGGACCAAGCATGATAGACTGGCATTCTGTTTGGTTTACAGGTAAAGCCTGCAAAGATGACTGCAAGTCTCCAACAATGTAATGAGCTTCTTAAAATAATGTAATCCTGTCCTTTATTACAAATACTGTCATATGCATTTCAATACCCAAGGCTTATACATTATCTAGTTATGTAAGTATTCTCTGCATGGCAACAACAGAAAGGCTTTCAATGTTGGCAATTCTTTAACAGAAATGCTTATTAAAGCTTACTTGCATCTTACAATCTCAGACAAGCTTACCTGTTGGTCATTAAAGCATTGCTACTTAAACACAGAGCAACAGACACTTTGAGTAATAATAAGCATAAATCAACAGTATAAAAATATGACAGAAACCAGAACATTCTGCAAATTCAAGGACAGAATAAAAGTAGCATTTGTGTCTACCTTAGATGGTGGGATACTCTGCACATTTACACTGCATAACTGCTCCTTGCCTTGCTTGGACACATCCAGAGTCACTACATGGGGGAGTGGGGTGCAACAAGTATGTCACAATTTGAAATGTCTCTGGCTGACTGTGATGGCCCTGACACATTTGTCATACCTCTCAACCTCAGAACAAGAAATATGGACAGAACCATACATAGAAGTGAAACAAAGGCCCAAAAATGAGGACAATTTTTAAATATTGCTCTTATAAACTTAGAAAGATAATAGAATAGTAGGTCTTGCATTAGTATGAATTTTCTGAAAGGTACGAAATCTGAAACTCAAATGTCTGTCATTATTTTCTAACTTCAGTCTTTAATAATTTTATGAAAAATGGACCAAAAATGTGATGCAAAAATATAAAATAGCCACACAATACAGCTGGGAACCTGTCAAAGAAGGGACACTTTTTTTAATATTAGTACTGCTAACTTGAGCAGCTGACAAAATAAAAGAATCTACATGCATTTCTGAAATAAAAGTAGTCTATAACTCTAATTATTACAGTTATTTCTTAATTGTAAGCCCTCCACATTTTCTTCCAAAATTGTCATTTTGCAGCAGGATTATTAGGGGAAGAGCAACATTTTGAGCCAAAATCGGGGACAGTTGAGAGGCTTGGATATGCCTCATTCTATAAAGCAATTTATTTGCATGTACCTCTCAACCTGTTAATGCAGGAAATCTGGACAAGGCCAAATATACTGGGGGAACATATAAACAGTACTATAAATTGTTGTATAAACAGAGACAATTGATAGAAAAACAGGTCCTGCTTTAGCATGCATTTTTCTGAAGGTTATGAAGTCTGAAACTAGTGTCTGTCATTATTTAGTGACGTAATTCCTAAATTATTTGCCAGAAAATGACACATTTTATGAGGAACAAACCAAAAAATAAGAAGCAAAAATCTATTCATTCAGTGAAAATCTGGACAGTTGAGAGGTATAGTTCAGCCGGGGCTGTCTGAGTTTTGCCGCCTTTCCCCCTCACAAAATCATGGTCGAATGGAGCCTCCCCCCTGCAGCCATTCCAATGAACCATTACTTGGCTATTTCACCCCATTTACAATAAACACTAATGTGCATACTTGCTTTACTTCGATGATTTGGACTTCATTTGAAAGTTTTATTTTGCATTTTACAGCACAAACACTAAGACATCTGCTAAATAAAGCAATGCAATCTCACAATGAAAACAGACTTAGCATTAAAACTTCTCTGCCCTTGAAACTCACATTCATTGAAACAGCATTGAAACCCACATTCAAAGAAAATACATTTTGCCAGTGGCAGATAAAGATCAACATTGGGTTGTTTTCAAATCATAGGCCCCCTGGACACAAAAAATACACGTGGTCTTTGATTCGCCTTCCTGATTGTATTACACTTTTTAAACATTTCTTGTATAATATTGTAAAGTTGTTAGAATAAAATGCTGTGTTACCACCATACATGTCACTGCCAAGTATTGAACCCAGGACCCTGTGCAAAACAGTCAGAGCAACATAACTATGCCAAATCATGTTTTATGAAAGAAAGGAAGACTGAAACTTAAATGGCTACCATTTAGTGAATTCATTTCTCAGCATAGCTGTCAACATCTTAGCACAAAACACCTGAACAAAGCCAATAATGGGGGAATGCAGCCCCCAAACATATTCAGTGAGTTCAGTTATCACCATAGCTCTCATCCTTGACACAAAAAACCTGGATGAAGCCTATAATGGGGGAATACAGTCCAAAAAATAGGGACAAATATCCATTGAAGATACCAGAGCAAACCCACACAAACACAGGGAGGACATGCATACTCCACACAAAAGGCACCTCAGCCAAGAATCAAACCAGACAACCTGTAGCTGTCCGGCAAGAATACTACCACTGCACTACTGGCTGTGTTAAGTAATAAAAATACAGAAACCACAGATTTTATGAGGAACAGAACAAATATGAGGCAAAAATCTGCAAATGTTTTACAAATGGTGGTGGGTAGGAAATTCAGGCTCTTGCCAGTTGGGCCCAAATTACAGGGTTCAAGCCTTATTCTCTACCCACCACCATTATAGCAGGCTCTTTTGGGTCTCCCTGCAAGGCATGAGTAGGCTGGAGCATCCAGCCTGCGTGCAATGCAGTCCGGTGTGCTTCCAGTCTGTGCGATTGTCACCACACAGACCTCTGGGCTGGCAAGGCAGAGTTCCCTTCCTTCCCTATCTGGACTGCCTAACTGAGCAGTCTGGAGTTTAGGATGTAAGCACGCATGTGTGCATGGAGTTCTGGACTGTCTAACAGAGCAGTCAGGAACTCAGCATGCATGCGTGAGTTCCAAGACTCTCGTGAATTTTTATTTATTTTATTTTCATTTTCTACAGTGGGGGGATGCAATTATTTTTCTTTTTACAGGTGGTAGGGCTGCAGTCCTGCAGTCCTATAGCACGAGCCGCCCCTGCAATACATACTACAAATCCCAGGCTTCACTTGTTTTCACTGCTAACGGTCAAATGAAACAAGTGATGGTATTTTCATATTTGTAAGATAATAGTGCTACATCAGGATAACTGAAAACAACTTGTTTCTAATGTTATATAAACAGAGAGTTAGTATATTTACAGATGCAAGCATGTGGGATAAAGGATAGGTCTTGATATATCTACATTCTCCAGCTTCCAGATTGTACAAACTCAGAGAAGTGGAAGACAGTGAGAAAAACACAACACTCCCTCTTGCTGTTTTTTGGGTCTTATCACCATGACAGGATGCTGGTGGTCATTAAGTTCAAAGTTCTAAGCATTGATTGACTATCAGGTGACAAGCACTAGGAATTTCAGCTACAGATGCTAATTAGCATTCATTGGAGACTCTTGCCTTTCTCTCCTGTTTATCTCCAAAGAATTAACAGATTCAGAGGCCTAGCTACAATTGTGATTGAATGTGGGTTGAAGACCATCTTACATTATGGTCTCTGCTGCAGGAAAACAGTAACTTAAAGTAGACAAACAGATTTAATCAGAAATTTATGGATTCCATTTGCATGCATTTCCCATAACTAAAATGCCTACTAATAACATGTATACATCAAACTTAGATAAAAACAAGACTAAGCACTTGCCAAGTAAAATAATCCGGGCATCATCAGAGTAACTCATTCAGGTTCAAACTTCATTTAAATAATTCTGTTGATCACATGATTAATACAATGGGCACCTGACTTACAAAAACCTTTCAAGTCCAACATTTTATAATGTTTAACATAACTGTTCTTGTGACACTTGGCATCAAAATAAAATAAACCAAGTTTAAAAAAGAATACAGAATATGTACTCATATACAGAAGATAAAACAATTCTGCCTTTAAAAGTGTAGTAAAACATCATTAACAATGCAAACACCATTAAAAAAAACACCTTTACTACACAATATAAGCTCTAAGTTTTAATAAACTAACTATGGAACAACAATCATTTATCCCTGGGGTTGTTGTGGCATCCAGACTTAGTTGCCACATACTTTGTCTAGTTTCCAACACCGTCTTAACATCTCCTACACTATCTGTGGGGACTAACATCAATAACAAAAAATTTAAATCTCTTGAAATTCAAACAATTCACACTATGATGGGAATACAATACACTAGTGGTCTTCTTATTCCTAATATCTCTAACATGCTCGGCTATCCTGTCCTTTTATTTATGAATGGTCTTACCTATGTAAAAGGCAGGACAGCTCGTGCAGGTTGCAATATAAACCACCATCTTAGTGTTGCAATTACACTGCCCAGGACACTAGATACTGCAATGGCACCCATACAATGCTACATATGAGCTTTCATTAATATACTTACAATATCGACACATGTTGCACTTATTCATAGTAGATCTATAGTTGTCTTCTTGGTCACCTTTATGTTGCTCAAAAAGACCCTTAAGATTTTTTTTCCCCAACTAAATGTAACTTTTGGTCTCATGCCCAAAGTTTGTTCCATATCTTGGCTGAATACTAACTCCTAGCACTGATCGAATACTGCTCTTAATTCAGCCCCTTCATGGCTACATGGTAAAACCTTAGCTTTTTCATATTGATTGGAAGGACTAGATTTAAGTGTTGTACCTTCCTTAACTAACAAAACTGGGGTAAACTTTTCTAAATGTTTCTTTCTAACTGCATTCCTTACTTTTGTTAGTAGTAGTTAAGTAGTTGCCAGTCACAGATAATACAGCAATGGCACTTTTGACACTCTAGTGTGTGTGTTGGGGGAGGGTCTGGCAATACTTGCAGAACTACAATTTATCATTCTTATAAAAGCTTGCAGTTTAGCTACTTTATAGCAGTATAGGTGCTGTGAATAGCTTAAAATGTGCAGAGAGGGAAAACATAAAAGTATCATTGAAGGAAAAAAGTATGGCAGAATGAAGTGATCAACAGGTTTTAAAGCCATTCATTCTTCAGAGGGACACTTTGCTTCTGCTTGTTCTTTATTTGGCAGAGAGAAGTGTTTTATCAGCTTTTAAAGACTTTGGCAACTGGTAAAACACTTCGCTCTCCTATACTTTACTCCTGTAACTGATAATACATAGCGCAGATCCATGCACTACAAACAAGCATGATTAAGCAATGTCATCAGGGTGAATTTTTTGGCATTCATGTCTCAAACGAGTTGCTTATCATCGAAAAATCCAGTTTTAATCCTCTATATTCTGTACTACCATAAAAGCAAGAAAAATCTCTGTTGCTTTATCATTATAACAAATGAGAACATCAAAACTGATGAGAAATGCTCTGTAAAATGCTTCATTAACATCTGAGAACTAGGAAGCAAACAGTATGGGGAGTATATGTCCTTACAGTAAAAAAACACTGTTTGCTCCTCTTCTGAGCATTTCAAGATAGTTATACAGGATGTTAGAATATATTTATCATCTACAAAGCCTATTTTTAGTCCTACAAACTGCTAATAAGTGGTCTTTGACTGGCATGCAAGGCATCTTCCAACCCAGTACTGAAGGATTTTCTGCACATCAGCAAGTCAAATGGCATCATAAATAATCAGTCCAGGGATCTAAACCTCTTTCTGCAAAACTAACAGAATGGTTTGGATTGACAGGTATGTTTCACAGAGGATACCACTGTTCTGGAACAGACTCTCCATCCACATAAAACAAAGTTTGTCCCTTTCCATATTCAGTGCAACTTGGATCTGTGGATGGGAAACAAAGTTTACCCCAGGGCTGCCCCCTGTACTACTAATTAACAGAGGCAGCTCTTAAATACTTTATCCCATGCATGGGTCCCTCTAAATTATCTATGGTATGATCCCAGTAATTCTAATTAGGGGTAATATGTAATTATTAACCATGGGATAAGGTAAGTCCAATCTGTAACCAAATGGGATTGGTTAATTAGAGCACAGAAAGGAAAAAATGGCTAAGCTTAAAATGGCCCACAAGGGCAGCTAGCCTAGTACTTACTTATGAATCTATGAGCTATTCTCATCATCCTAATTCTTTCTCATCAGCCCCTGACTGGGTTGGCTATGGCAGATCTGATAGAGCCACTAAGTGGGGAGAGGAGCTGCTGTAAGGGGGAGAAAAATAATGTAGGATGGCAATGGAAGTCAGCTAGTTTGGCATAGTGGTACATTGCTCTGACTAGTGCACAGAGTCCTGGGTTCCAAACTTGGCAGTGAGCCAATTATTGAGTACAATGCCCCTTCGGCATATACCTCGCAAAGCACATGCAGCATCTGGAGAGACCACAGAGGTTTCTCACCTAGAGAATCCAAGGCCTTAAACTACCCTACACAGATAGGCTAAAAGCCCTGTCCCTCACAGACTCGTCAGAGGTGTCCTCTTGTCTAGCATACAAAGCAATCTCAGACCCTGCCTTGATGGGACTGCTGCATATCCGCAAGTCAAGCTCCACTTTATCAACCCATATGCACGGTCTCAACCTGGTCTGTGATATCAATAGGACTTGTTGGCGGGAGAGATTTGTGTCTCAGAGACTTCCCCATCTGTGGAATAGACTGCCTCTTCCCATCAAACAGAGTACATCATTATCCCTTTTTAAGCACAACCTGGATAACTGGATGGGAAACAGAAAATACACCCCTGGGATTCCGCCTGTGTCTGTGCTGGACAGGGGATCTGGGTGCTGACTTGTCTAAACAGGGGATAAACCTCTTGGCTAGGATTATGAGGGCCTCAGGGACACTAGCCTAGTAACCTTCTATGAAATTGTCTGTAAAAACATGCTAAATAGCATGCTTTCCATGCTTTCATGATGTAGTTTACATGTGTATTCCCACTACAACACTGGCTGTCTGGCATGCAAAATAGATTCTGACTAGTAGACGGCTGACTGTGTTATGAGACATTAAATGTTAAGTAGCAGGTGTTCTTGACTTGATGCAAGTTTATGGGGCAGCACTGTTGCAGTAAGAATGGGAGGCTAGGAGGAAACTCTTACATAACCATGCAAGAATGTAACCTGAATGTGTCAAGTGTATACTATGGTGGCCAGAAACTTGCATCGATACATATCTTTTTTCTGAGGGGCGGGGATCACTTTTGGAATGTTTGGATGGTATTCTGCTGAGGTTATCATTATTTTGCCCCCTCATCTATATCGCTGAATTTATTTAGTCATATTAAGGATTTTCATTAAAAGATATTCCATTCTTAACGCAGCTGTGGACTACAGACTATTGTGTTTTATTATTCTGTAGTATGTATTTTAAAGTTTGATTTTTATTAGTGAACAAGGTGCCTAACATATTTGAAGAAGTGAACTTCACACCCTGCACAATGCAAAGTTTCTGCTTGGTTTATTTAGTCATATCACTAGCTTGAAAATTAGCTGTAGCATGAGTGCAATTAAAAGCATCTTTTGAGCTGAAGTTACCCAAGTAGAGGTATAATTAGGTCCATAGATAGTTACTAGGCATGCAGCTCGGTAGACCATTGAGGAGCCTAACCCAGTTTGCCAAGTGCCACAAAGCACTGTGTGGCTAAGTGACTTGATCAAGGTCATACAGTAAGCAAATGAAGGCTGATGGAATCAAACCCTAGACTACAGAAAATAGCACATTAACATTCATAGGCTTAAATCTCTGTACCAACTGCTAGACACACTTTAGTCAGCAAACCAGCCACATACACACACATGCCGCACTTTCTTTCAGTATTTATTTACTTATTTTTATATTTATTAATCTATGATTGCCAGGAAAGCCGACCGGGTAGGAGCCCATTTTCAGGGGAAGTTCGGGGAAAAATTCCCCAAAGTATTACAAAACATTTTAAGAATAATAATTTTACAGTCTTTAAAAATAATACACAAACAAATGCAGCTTAAATTATACCAAAGTATACAACATATTGGTTAAGAATAGATACAAGTTACATGAAAATGAATGAATAGTCGGAAAAATTTTAATCAGTTATATGAAAATGATTTAATAGTTAGAGAAATTTTAGCCAGGAATTGCAAAACAAGTTAGAGAGAAAAGAGGATTTATGTTATATTTAGACAGAAAGCCAGGGGAGAGAAATGTATAGAAATAAGGAAGTGATTGAAAAAGGGAGAGTAAAGTGATGCAAAGTATGAATAGGTTTTTGTCCACATTTAGGGACATAGTTTATCCTGGTGTTGAGCAAGAACAGTGCCAGCTTTTGGCTAGGAAGCCTTTCAGAATGGTTTTGAAGGATGGCAGGGATGGTATTGACTTGATGGATAGAGATAAGGAGTTCCAGGCCTTAGTAACATGGTACAAGTACGGACACTGCCCAACAGATTTGATAGGTTTGTGGAGAGACGGGAGTTTTTTGGTCAATGGATCATAATGACCAACTAGGAAAATAGTTGTGTAGAATGTTATTTAGTGCTGGACAAGCAAATGGATTCTGGATAATTTTATAGGTGGTAAGAAGCTCTGTTATGTGTTAGTTGATGGGGTAGTTCTAACCAATTTAGGCTTTTTGTGCTATACAGTGCTAGGTTCTGAAAGAGGTTATCTGCTGCAAATTTAGTAACTTTTGTTATAGCATTATTAAATGTTTGATTTTTTTTGAGGCTTGAAAGGTTACTAAGGATGGGAGTGCTATAAAAAAAAGTGGGAAGGAGATGGGTAGTGTCAACTGTAGCTTTAGGTGCATTAGTGAGAAAGTTTTGGTTCTATAAAGCATCCCGAGATTTTGATGAGTTTTTCATGTGCATTTTATATATATATATATATAATATATATATATATATATATATATATATATATATATATATATATATATATATATATATATATATATATATATATATATATATATATATATATATGTATATATATATATATATATATATATATATATATATATATATATATATATATATATATATATATATATATATATATATATTTATGCAGGTCAAATTTTAAGATCATCCACTGTCATCCCTAATTAATTTGCTATGAAGAGTGACTTCAATGGTTGCATTGTCAAGAAAGAGGACCTTAAATTTTGTTTTTTCATGGGAGAGGGATTTGCGGAAAAAAATAATAGTTTGTTTTTTATGGTTGAGCATGGGTTGCGAGTTACAAAGCCATGTTTCAACAAGTGTCATGAAAGCACTTACCAACTACTACTTTTTTGGTTTGTTTTTAACAGTTTTTATTTCATTAAACCTATTACATTATAGCCATTCTTGGTTGGAGCGCTTTTTGATTTTCAGCTGTGCCACATTGCCAGATGTGCAAATGAGAGTGGAGTCATCTGAATGCTGTATTAGGGAGGCCTGTTGTGTGGATGTGTGTAGCGTGCTGGTGAGAATGTTAAAGTGGCAGTAACCAAGGATAGAGCCTTATGTTACACCTGTAGTGACTGGAAGATAAGGGTAGAGCTTGGAGTGCCATTTACCTGACCGATACCTATTGGACAGGTAGCTTTTGAACCACAGAAGGGTGGGTTGAGAGATGGACCTAATTAGGACATCTGAAGTAGAAGTTTGCTGTGACGAACTGTGTCAAAGGCTTTAGATAAGTCTAGATATAAAGAGGAGACTAGTTTACCATTATCACTAGCTTTATTGACAGAATCTGTATAGGTTAGAAGTGCAGTACTATGGGAAGGATGGAAGCCATGTTGTGTGGGGGATAGGAGTTCTTCCTTCAGGAGATAGTTTAGCAATCGTTTTTTAATACAATTTTCAAGTATTTTGGAGAGGGAGGATAAGTCTGCTATAGATGTAAAGTTAGCAGTGTCTGTTGTATTTCCTCCTTTGTGCAGAGGGATAACGTGTGCCTTTTTCCAGAGAAAGGTAACATTTGGGAATCCTTGATTAGAGATGCTATACTGTTTATGAAATAAGAGATGAATTGTATTGCGGTTTCAAATGATGAATTATTGAGAGAAGGGTCAGGGTTGAATTTATGGCCCAGATGCAAGATTTCTTTAATGACTGTACAGAATATTTAGGATCGTTTACTATTCCTAAAGTTATTATAGCATATTTTTTTGTCTTCATTCATTTGCCTTTTAGAATGGTTGCAAAACATTCTGAGGTTTTCAAGATATTGAGGTGTTTTATATTTCTGCCATTCTTTCCATGCTTTTTTTCTATCCTGCATTAACCTTCTACCAAGGTTCTTCATGGTAAATTTGCTTACATTGTGCAAAGATAAAATTCTTAGTGAAAATGTTTAGGAGTTGGCCCTTGTGGGAGAGCTTCAGCAGTATTTGGGTTGGATATACTGACCTCAGGTTCTGCCCTATGAATAGTTGGTGACTGAGTGAAAGAGGCGAAAATAGTAACAGTAACAATAATAAAATACATTAAAACTCTTGGGATGGAAAAAATTGAACAGACAGATGTCTTCATCACGTCAGACTTTCCACACATCCATTTACCACTTCTAGTTTGCAGTAGTTGCTCAATAAATTCATTCATAGGTTTATATTAGTCTAACAACCACTAGAGCCTTTACAAGTCTAGACAAGCAAACCAATTGTGTCCCACAGGTTATATGTTTTATAAGCTTGCATAGGAGGTGATTGCCTCTGTCCATCAGAGACATAGGCACCAGACCAGCGGTGAATTTTCATTTTTGCATCCAATAGTCCAAGTGATGCTTAAAGAGGGTTAGGGAGGAACTTTGTTTCACATGGATGGGAGCCTATTCCAGATAATGGGAATTCTCTGACAGATATACATTTGTCTCTCCAATTTGTCCTATTTATGTTGTGAGCAAAATGGAGGTCTTTAGAACTCTTGGTTCTGATTCAGTTTGTTTTGCAAATGTACAAAAGGTTCATCAGAGCAGGGTCCAGGGAATGCTTTGCATTCCAGGCATAGACTGCCTCTCAGTAGTCTGTAGGAGACCGATTATAGAGATTGGGCTTTGAGGTGATCCACATGTGACATTATGTTTATGCCTTGTATTATTTTTGAAAGGAACCTTTGTACACTTTCCAGTTATTGAATGGGCTTGGCCAGTTACATACAGAAGGGAGCATTAAACTCAATGATGGGTCAAGTTGAGGGCTGAGTGTAGTGGTACAATGACTTCCCTGGACCAAGATGACATGCCTTTACTAATAAGTTGAGCAACATATGAGGACTTTCTTACTACCTTGGACACATGTTGGTCGAAGGCCTGGTTACTGTCTGTGTGTGTTCCCAGACCCCTGACTAGTGGGTCTATCTTAGTAGTGTCTTATCAATGACAGTTTTCCTGGGTGGCCAACTTCCCAAATGGTACTATAATGCATTTCTGGGCACTAAGTTTTAAGTCATGGCTTTGGCACCAGTCATTTGTCTCTATTAGACCCTCTTGTAAGATGCTTGCTTCTTGAGGGGATTCCATAACTACTCCCAGTCTGCAATCATCTAGGAACTTGGTAAGCCAGAGACCTTTGACATGGGCCTTGACATCCAAGAGGTAGATGCCAAAGAGGAGTAGAGTGGACCCAGCACAGAGCCCTGAGGGACTCCACTGATGACATGGCTCTTTGTGGAGGTGGTCTCAACAATCTCTGAGCCAGCTGACTGTCCAGCACATTATATATGGGTTTATGCCTAATTCCATAAGCTTAACGATGCCCAAGTGGGGTGTGGTATCAAATACCTTAGGCATGTCAAGTTAGGCAGTATGCACTGTTTTACCCACATCATTGCCTTGATGATATACTTAAAGGAGTTCAGCAGCTTCAGTAGGCATGACCTTCCTTTGACAAACTGGGATGGATCCAGTGGCTAAAGGTCTCCTATTGCTTTGTTCATCATTGCCATGATGATTCTTTCCATGGCTTTGAATACAAGACTAGTCAGACTAATGGACCTACAGTTTCTGGGATCTGATGATGGTCTACCTGTAACAAGAAGGATGACTATTGCAATCTTTCATACTCATGGCACAAAGCCTGTTTTGAGAACATAGTTAAGCAGCAACTTTGGTGGCCCTGATAGCTCATATTTTAGACTATTCAGGAGGCATCAGAGGATATTATTGGGGCCCATTGAGGCTGTGCTCTTGGCTTTAGCAAGCTCAGACAGGACATGCTCTCTTCATAGGTTTGAAGTATTTCTTAGGGGTTGGCTGGGGGGTGAGTAGGGAGTAAAGCTGGAACTGAATTTGTCTGCCAGCACATTCACTATACCACCTGACTCAGTGAATGTGGCACCATTAACTAGCAGTTCAACATACTGCTGTGTGATGTCTTTGAGATTTCTGACATAGCTGAAGGCCTTATGATTCTTTTGTCCTGGAAGGCTATCTTGACCACAGAGTTTGATTTATTGGACTTAATTACCCCTCTTAGTTGCTTGTTTACTTTATGGAAGTTATACTTCCTGATTTTAGCTATGATTTTTTTTTACCTTTTGTTGTATATATAACCTGTTTAATTTGGGATGCCACCAGGGTGCCTTGATTTTGGAGTTACTTTTGGGCTTACTTCTGCTAGGTGCAGCAACATCTATGTAGTCACTGACATAGTTGTAGAGGGTTTCTGTGAACAATGTTGCATAGGCTGCAGTGTTATCTGGGTTTAGAGGGGCAGTGGATTTTGACATATCACCTGACAAAAGGTAGTTTGCCTTTAAATAGTTAACAATTATTACTGGGTTTACTTAGCTAATTTGGTTTCAAAGGAGACAGATTTATGGTTGGACTTTACCATAGAGGATGTGATATTTGTGGGGGGGGGGGGTGTAGCATATTTGTGAGTATGAGGGCCAGAACCTCTTGTTGGCATATGCAATACCTGGCCAAGGGTGATTGCATTTATAAAGTCCAGGAATCTCTGTGACTGCAGATTTGAGGCCATGTAGGCTTCTCACTATATAGAGAGGTAATTAAAGCTCCACATAAATAAGATGTTAGATTGGATGTTGAGTGTCTCCAGTAGGTCTAAGTATGCACTTATGAGTTATGTGGAACACAGAGTGACCTATAGCTTGCTAGCATATAGTATGGAATTTTATCTATAATGACCTGCACATAGAGAAACTCCAGCATGTCATCCCGTTTAAAAAATAATGATGTATATCAAGATGTTTCCAGTTTTAGTTCCAGTCTGTGCATCTACTGGTCTAAAAGTGTGTAAGACAATGAAACCTTTGCACTGCCGGGCTACTCTCTGCCACTTTAAGCCATGCGTCAGTAATTGCACAGGTGTCATTATTCTCTGTGGTGAGAATGGTTTGGAGGGAGTGTATTTTTTTATTTAGTCTCCTGGTATTCAACAGTAACACCTTGAGGTTCAGTGGAGTTGAGTTTGCTATTTTGGTAGGTTATGTTAGCTTGGCATTGCCTAAAACGGATCTATGGGGAGGATAAAGTTTTAGTCAGTATTCAAAAAGCCTAGAGGGGACAGGTGCAGACCATTCATGGCTAAGCAATGTGGTCTGTTAACCATGTCTTCCTATGCTGATAAATATTGAATCCACTTATAACGACACCAGAAACTCAGTCAATTGTTCAATCATCCTTGGTGAAGGCAATATGCTACTCAGTGTTAGGCTCATACCAGCCTGAGACACAAAGTCCAAGAGAGAGTGCTCCATAATGTCTCTCTCTTCATATAATATGGAGAGGTATGTCTCAGGTAATTTACACCTACATGGATCATGATGGGATCATATTGGTACTTGTGTGGTGTAATGACTTGAGTGCATGTGTAATTTGGCAGATCCTGGCTCCAGATAGGAAATTAATTGCAATGATTAGAGTCCTGGGAAGTGTCTTTGCTTGGCTTATGAGTTTTGTATTTGGGGCTCCACCGAGTGTGTTTTGTGTGTAGTGTTAGGTGTTGGTTTTATTCAGTAGTTTTGGGTTTGCTGCGGAAAATCTTTGTCAGTGGGAAGTCTAAGATGTGTTTGTTGTTTAGGAAGATTACATTCAAGTGTTTCAAGATATGTTGGTCTATGTATGCCTTGCACACAGTATGTGGAGGGTGTTCTGTGCTTAGTTTTGACAACCTGACATGTGCTTGTATAGGTTCATAGGTGTGTACAGTACTAGGCTAATGGACCTGGAGCCTTTACAAGCCTAGCCCATAGGATTACTCTGGCATTGTGCAGCTGACCTTAGTTCCCTGTGCCTCTGTCGAGTAGAGCCAATGGAGTGATCCCCAGACTGACCTTGGGTTGTATGTGGGAGTTTAGCCAACAGTGACACTAAGTACACCCCTTGTATACTGTATCTGTTACTTTAAGGATTAAATTTTTGTCAAAAAACATGAGATAATTGGTACATTGTCTCAAGGTACCCATATCCACCAGGCTGGATACAGAGAAGTTAGGAAATTGCATATCCATGTCATTCAGTCCTCCTAATTGGCAAGCTACAAGGCTGTGACAAAGAGGTTAATAGAAAGCTATTAACTGTGCTTTTTTGAGGGTGGATGCAGACTAGGCTACACAATACTAAATTCTACAAAATTTTATGGTATTGCCACTCAATTTGCGAACTAGCTGCTCTAAGCGTGTCATTGAACAAGGTATTTGTTCTATATTTACTGCTTTACAGGGTACTAGGTTATGAGCAGTTCTGTAGGGATAATCTCCTATATGTTTGTGTCTGTACAGGGCACTGGCACAGTGAGCTCATCGCATATGTGACAAATTTATACCAGCACTGGAAATACAGAAAACTGACTACACAGCCTTCTGACCAACAAAACTACACTTAGAGACTAATGCGTTCCCCAATTCAGATAGACCATTTGATGAATAATCCCAGTTATCCTAATGTAAAAGCACAATAAAACCATGTCTCAAGTGCAATGCTGCCACAAACAAACAAATAAAGGCACAGGGAAAGGCACTAAGTAATTCAATATATCCTCAGCAGTGCATTTTAAACAGCTTATAAAAGTGCGATTATTCAACTGTGCCGAATTTATGTAGGCAGTAAAAATAAGGTAAGCTAACTAATAAGCCTTCTGGTCAATAAAATGACTACACTTGGCTTTCTAGTGGGTTTTGGAACTTATACAGACCAGGCTACTACCTACTTCCACTAGATGGAAAATCCTCAGTCCTCTTGATATAAAAACACAGTAAATAGCTTGGTGTAGTGTAAAAAATACACTGCTTTATGCAACAACTAGCTAGACAATGAATGAAGAGCAGGTAAATCAGCAAAATGGATAACAAGAGGCCAAATGCACGTTTTTTTCAAAATAAGCAAAAGGAAAAGCAAATAAATAATTCAAGATATCCAAAGCATTGTAGAAAGGGGGGAGCTCAATTTACAGTAAGGGCGAGTTGGGTAGAAAGGGGGGAGCTCAATTTACAGTAAGGGCGAGTTGGTTAAAAATCACCAAAATTAAAAAAAGCAGAGTAGGAAATGGGAGGGTGAGTGGGGAAAATCACTATCAGGGAGTTAAACAGTGCTTGACATTTTTGTAGGCCTGGAGTCTTACCAGAGAAGACAAAGACACAAACATACTCTGGGTATTTAATTATCACTCAAGAAACAAACTTACCTATGAAAAAAAAACAGCCTAGGTGATCTTCCTTTTCCTTAAAACAAAAACATCAGACCAAACAGATTTCTCAAAACAGAAAACAAAATAGAACAGGTAACACAGAAAGCAGCTCTGTCATTTTAAGCAACTACACATCACACAAAAAAGAGATAGGAGATGAAAACCGGATGGAGATTTTTTGGAAACAAAATGCTGCAGTCACAAGGCAGTAATTAATGTGTTCTGCAGAATTGCAATTTTGTGATATTTGTGCACAATGTTGGTTAGAAGTTCTTAAATTGTTATTAAGCATGAGGTCCAGACCACCGAGGAACACAGCCAGATTTTTTGATTGCTGCAGATCACTGTCTGGTTAAACGACTTGCTTAAAGTCACACAGTAGGCAAAAGGAGGCTGATAGAATCAAACCTTGGACTACAAAAGTAGCAGGCTAATTATCAGCCTGTATCCTTAACCTTATGCAATGACAGGCAGACTTCCAGACAGTATTTAATGCAAAACAGCAACCAGATGATGTATTCTGGGTGTCAGCATCTCAAAGTTTATGTTAACAGATGGAAAGCTAGATTTTCTTCTTAGATGGCTTTGTATGGGGACATGTCCAGTTTAAACTAAAGTCCCCTAGGAACACAAGATTTTGAAACTTGACAACAGTACTAAATGCCTTGTAATATTTCAAGTATTTGGTAAAAAATTGGGGAGGATATAAGCCAAACTTATAATTTATTTCCTATTGTAATTTGTAGAAGTAACCATTTGTGAATATCAGAAATTAGGTTGTTTCTTTTAACTAACTCTGCCTTTATAATATCTTTTTGGCTGAATAAAATTCACATCGATTTTGAACATTTTGTAGTTTGACATCAGTGTCCTTTTCATGCTGTTCTCATGAATACTTATTTGTGTGTATGTTTTGTATCACCACTATATGCATGAGCAGTACTATGCAATTGCAGTGCGTTTTTCATCAATACTAAAGAGAGGGCATGTCTTGTAGCATGAATCTTAAATCAAAACCACCTCTATTTTCTTCCTCTGTCCCGTTTTTTGGGTACTGATATGTTTCTACAACCATTTTAAGTACTGTATTCTTTTCAATTAAGACAAAGTACAAAAAAACTCATGCAGTACCACCTGAAAAATGTTTCCTGTTCCCATTAACATGTAATATGCAAAACAGTGTGGCAATCATGTTCTGTTACACAAATACAAGAAAGGAATTAAGCACCGTTTTACATCAGTCCACCACCTGTAATGCTGCTTTCTTAATTTCTTCTAATGCTGTGTTAATTTAGTACATTTACTCAACTGCATCCAGTACAGATTTCTGTTACAATAAAGTACATAACATAACCAGTTTTTCTATATGTTTAATTTGGTCATATTTACTCCTCCTTGAAGAGGTTTCCTCTCCTTGAAAAAAAAAAGTGATTTAATGCTGGATTAAATCAGACTTGTAATACTCAAATTGGCTGGTTTGGCAAAAAAAATATGCCTATGAGTTGAGGTATAGTCTGAAACTGGGGTTTCCATAACTTGTATCTGTTCTGAATGCTTTTCTTTTATAGGTTCATAGGCAAGTACTAGGCTAGTACTTGTGGACCATCTTAAGCCTAGCCAATTTCTCTTTTTATGCTAGAAATAATCTATTCCATTTGGTTATAAATTGGCCTTACCTATCCCGATAATTATATTTCACCCCTAACGAGAATAACTGCAATCATATCTTAGAAAATTTGAGGTGATCCATGCATGGGATAAAGCCTCTGTGCATTAGTAGTATAGGGGGCAGTTCTGGGGAAATTTTCTCTTTTCCATTCATAGATAACTGCAACTGAATATGGACAGGGATAACCTTTGTTTTGGTTGGATGGGGAGTGTGTTGTGAGGCAGTGGTATCCTCTGCAAGATATGCCTCTTACTCCAAACTGTTCTGCTGATGTTACACAAGAGGTTTGGATTCCTAAACAGAATATTTCTGATGCCATTTGACTTGCTGATGTACAGTAAATTCATCAGTATTGGGTCTGAGGATGCCTTGTATGCCAGACACAGTTCACTTGTTAGCAGTCTTTAGGATACTGAGTATAGTGATAGGGATTTGAGTCTGCCCACATAGGATGTGTTGTTTAGGTCTTGTATCATTTTAGTAAGTTATCCCTGTGGGAGTTCCAGTTGTTGCATGTATCTGGACATATACTTGCCAAACAGGACATTATATTCAATGACTGGCTTGATGAGGGCCAAGTAAGGTGGTACAATGACATTCCTAGATTTAGACATAATCTCTAGTTTAAAAACTGTGCAATATAGAAGGCCTTTCTTACAATTGACACAAGTTTATCAAAAGTAAGGTCACTTATCCATATAAGCTCCCAAATTAAAAAAAAACTGGGTCAATTCTTAGGGGCACACTGTGAATGTGGTAGCTCTCTGAGGTATATGACTTCCCAAAGGATACAATAATGCATGTTTTGGCATTTAGTTTCAGTCCATGCTTTTGGTACCAGTTATTTATTGGGGACAAACCTTCCTTCAAACCATCTGCTTTCTGTTTACATACAGAGCAATTCTTCTTGTAGATTTGTTTCAGCTATGAGACTATTTCTTTCATTTCAAGCAAGCAGAGAGCACAAATGTGGACACAAAAGGAACAGGATAGTCATTTGATTTATTTGATCATCCTTTTATAAAAAAAAAAGCTTGCCATAATTTACAGCAACTATTTCATAACAGTAACTGTGGATCTGCCTAAAAACACTTTATTCTTAGTAGCAGCACTTTATTTTCTTTCATACAATTGCCCAGCACTGATCATTAAGCACTGCAGACCCATTCAACTCACCTGAATGACAGTGATTTGGCACATTATTTTCCTAGGATGAGAGGTGAGTAAACCTGGAGTAGGAAGCCATAATCCACATGCTGGGAGGTCGAATCCTCATTAAACCCCATCTTCTTCCTTACATGTACATTCATGCCAAACATGCTAGGCTGTTATAATGTTGTTCAGCACCACTATATGCAACATAATCAAGTGCCCCTACCCTTTCTTGCACACTGCACCCGCTATGTGATTCCTGATCTCCAGAAGGGATTCTGATTCAGCCACAGAGACTACACCAGGCACACTCTTCATTCACCTCCCATCATGAAGAAGCAAGTAGGCTCAGCTTCGGCATTCTTCTCCACCACTGTGCTATCTCCAACTATTCGCATGGGTAATAGGACTTTGTTCCACTATGCCAACAGAGTTAGCCACTGCAGCACTTGGGTAATGAAAAGAATGAATCCACAGAACTACTGCACACTGTAATGTACACACACAGGAAAAATTCATATGCATATATGACAGACTAAACTACAATATGCCTTGTAGGGTTAAATACGTCTACACTCAAGGCCAGCTGCATTAAACCTTCCTTTTATTTTGTACAAGTGCAATCTAATACAGTACATTAAATTGCCAGATTACCTCACACCTCTTGAATGCTACAAACAAATGGTGCTAGTGGCTGAGAAGTTCCAGAAAGCTCTAGAATTAAAAACCTAAGTGAAACAGCAATATGAAAATTAAACAGCTCATGAGATATTTTGCTTCTATATAACAGACTTAAAAAGCTAAGCTGATTAAAAAACAGAACATCACAATTTATAGTCATCTATTGTACTGAAGAGAACATTTTAGAAAAAAAATGAACACAAGTTTTGAATACCAACTCCCTCAAGATGGTCCTGTGGGGATCCCTGGGTAACTTATTTTCATTGACATCAACATTCATGATTTAAGTCTATTTGCTGAAGTAATGCAACAGAATGTATTATATCAATTAGCTACTGCATTCATCCATACAGAAAAAAACAACAAATATTTTATAAATCCACCAGCTTATGGTTACACATTTGTAAATGTTAGCTGTGAATGACAGAAAAAGGTCCTCATAATCAGATCCACATACTTTCTGTGAAACTGATTCTTTAGATTTAATCATGCATCCTTATACTGTTAGGTAAGGGAAAGCCTGGAAGGTAGATACTACCCTTAAAATGCCAAAGGTATTGTTTTCCTTTAACAATGTAAAACATTCTCAGACAACTTGCATCTTAATGCTAGTTAGGCAGACACTGGGCCAAGAATACTGGATGGAACATCAGATCTGTAATAGCTGTAGACTCGACTGTGATAAACCTGATATAGTATCTAGAGTTATAGGTTCATAGGTATGTACAAGGCTAATTGCCCTGTAGACTTTACAAGCCTAGCCCATAGGATTACCCTGGCATTGTGCCACCCATGAGTTCCCAGTGCCTGTGTCTCAGAATTATTTTATTTTACATTTCCTGAAGCAGGTACAGTACAGTTTAGTCTTACTAGGCTACCTTTCATTTGTCAAATATAAACTCCATTTGCAGCTATCAATCTGAAAAACAAGACAGAGTACTTTCACAAGAAAATATAATATCTTTCCTTAAAGAATATTAAACCATTTAGCAATCCTTCTGGTCTTTTTGTGTTTGGTCCAGTGATTACTTAAAAGAGTGACATATATTTATCTTTTGCCAGAATCAAAAATTTTCTGGCATGAGCAGGTTCAGTTGTTTACTGGTCCAATGAAATGCAGTCTTCTGGAAATGTTTAGCAGTTTCAACTTTATACTGCAAGTTTAATTCTTTTACATCAAGAGTCATGGGCATTGTAGGCAGTTATCAAAGGCCAAGTTTGAAGAGCAGGCATTTTGATAGTTTTCATTTTGAAAGCTGGTGAAATTGGAAGATTTATGCTGAAATGAATCAGGTGAGGAATAAAGAATGAACTTTGTTATGGAGCAGTATTCAATTTTCTGACGCTTGTTTCACAAGCACATTCACAACTGTAAAACTAGTAATATAAGTAAAACCAGGAAAGGCTGAAAAGCATTTTAAAACCAGGAAAGGCTGAAATGCATTTTTTACAACTCTTTAATCTAACATTTAATGTTCTGGTCTTTATATGAATATTTAGCACAATGTCTTTAAAATTCCTCTGGTCTTTCAAGGATGACCTTGAGTTGTCTTAAAATGTTTCTGTCATTAAAAATGAGAGATGATTGTCGAAAACAAGATTGCACAGTCTCAGAAGATACAGTCAGATGTGTCATTCTGTGGCAATCACATTGACAGAATTCCTGTTACTGTCACCTTAACAGGTCATTAAAAACACTGTTTTGAAAATGATGTCCATCGTTGGCTGTGACTCTGATTTAACAACTAATACACTAATATGTTGACCATGTCAGAAGATGGTTTACATTAATTTTGCCAATTCAGTAATGAGCAGAGCTTAGAGTTTAACTGCTTACTGCCACATTACTCTACAAACTGCCATGCCACTATACAAACTAAATTATGTGCAAGCTTAGCTAAGTCTTGAAAAATTGAGTCAAAACTAAAATGTGTAAAAGCACAGGTCAGAGAAAGATGTCTGCTATCCCTGCATGGATGTAGGTATTCAGTATTTAATAAAAGAAAAAGCTATTAGTGGTGATGGGCTATACATAGCTAAAGTTGTTGTTGTCTTTCGACTCTTCCCGGTTAGGGGTCGCCACAGCAGAACTTTGGTCCACTAATGATTGGCAGTAGATTTTCACGAACACTGCGGTGCCAGCTCGATGTTCAACCTTCAACGAAGGCATGCCCATTTACGCACGTCTTTCAAACACCCACCCAACCGTGGGGAGGACATGCAGACTCCACACAGAAGGCACTCCCCGCACTCCAGCCGAGAATCGAACGGGAGAACCTCTTGCTGTGAGGCAACAATGCTACCGCTGCACCACCGCGGAAATAAAAATCATAAATGAGGGGAAACAAGATGTCACTACTTTAGTGCAATAAAACATGCACTGTGTGGTATCATTACATCTTGTTCCCAGTTGAACATATGATGTGGCATAACTTTTTCCCTCTAAAACTTATGAGAAAAGTTTCACTGTATTATATTAATTTAAACTGCTATAAAGCAACTAATTACTTTCCCAGCATGCTCAGAGAAGAGACTTATTCATTACACGTCTACAACTTGTTTATGCTTTGTTAAAAAAACAGTACCTATTTGTCACACACAAATGTTTGCATTTGTGATAATAAAGGCGGTCGAATATAGAGTATATTCACAACCTTGTACATGTTACACAGCTACACAATGAATGAAAAGACAAAGCACTAGTCCAGCTAATTTCAGGCGAATGTCAGTGCAGAAATGTTGCCACTTGAAAGTTCAGACCAGTGAAGTAACCTTTACAAATACCTATTTTCTACCATAAGCCAACCTTGTATAATTGTATGGAATGCAGGACTTGCAATCAGCCAGAGACATCTCACATTTGCATTTGGCTAAATGTGTTATTCAACAATTAACGGATTTCTTGTTTTTTTCAGAATGGGGTATAAAAAAATGTATATATTGCCCCTGTATGTGTGACAATAGTATGTTACAACTTTCTAATCTGAAAAAACACTTAGTGCTATTGCATTGCTTTTGTTTTCAGTTTTTTTTTTCCCATAGGAGCAAATACAGCTGCATGCACTACAAAAAATTATGACTGGGTCTTTTCAACCGTAACCCAGGAAGTTATGTGTTCTCAACATGGATGTCAAGATTTGTCTCTCAAGCTTCACAACTCAGCTGAATTTAGCATCCATGTCATGGACACAATATAATTATTATGATCTGAGACTACGTCATAATCCTCTATATTACTGGTAAAAACACTTAAGAAGAAGCTAGCATTCCCTTACCCCCCCTCACCTTTATTTCATTGCAGTACTAAGATAATGCCAGCCCCCTTACAATGAAGACATTTTAATACTATTACTGTTTTGTGAACAGATGCTGACAAAGTAGTGTACCTTCAGTGTGGTGTTGCATATTTAATGACTGGATGAATTAAGTACTGTAATACCGGACTGGTGTGCTTTCACAATGCTTGTGCTTTTGATTTGCAGATGCATTTCTTACAAACACACTAGGTAATGTCTGTGAAACCTTTCAGCTTTGTACACTTCGTGGTTGTGTTTTCAATTCTTAACAAAATGAGTATTCAGTGTAAACATTAGCAGTTCTGAATACCCTGTGTGACTGACCAAAAATATAATAGGTAGTTCTTAAAGTAAATTTACTGAAAAATGGGCGTAAAGAACACAGATTTTTCCATCCCATCCCATATTTTATGAATATAGACAGAAAACACAAAATATATAACTATGGCCCATCACTCAGGCCTCCATTTAACTTGTTCCACCCTTGGTCAAGAAACCCAAAAGAAATGGAAGATCATTGAGTTTATGCATTTGTAGTAACATTTTTAGAAGATAAATGCACCTTGATTTAATTTTTTTAGTTGTTATACAGGAGAATCATAATTCTTTAGCCTATTCATCAAGTTGGAACTAGGAAATAGTCCAATATTTGCAGGTCTTGAATAGCAGAATTATTCCCAAAAGGACAATAATGGCGAATGTCCCTTTGAAACATTTTTTTTTTTAAGTTTAGAATAATGCATTCTAAACAAAGCAAGAGTCCCTACTGAAATGATGTACAGCTCCCCTGAAAATTGCTTTCTTTGCTACAGATGTAAGGCTAATGCATGTGTAACCCAAGCCCCCCCCCCCCCCAACCACCACCACTATCATCCTATCACTATTATACAATAACACAACTCTGCTACTTGAATCCAGGCCAACATTCATCACTGACAAATAGTTTTAATTACTAATAGAGAGACTGCCATTGGCTTAATTAAAAGTCTTTTTCTTTAAGTTAGTGTGGTATGAATGTTTCATCTTTCAACCAAGATGCATGGACTCAATCTCTACCTAGAAGAGTTATGTCTCCAGTGTAGCTCATTTGTTGTTGATGCTGATAGTCACTACTAATGCTGAGTTTATTTCTGATTTCATCAGTACCTGTGCTTGGGTCGGGTGATTTCATTAACATCTTATACTTAGATCATTTTAAGACTATAGATACAATTGAGTTTCATCAATTTTACAACTGTTTTAAGGGTGACGGGCTAATTAACTAGATGGTATCATGACAGGATACAAAATATTGTTTAAATATATGCATTCCCACAGGCAGGAAACAGTAACAGTTAAAAAAAACAAAAAAACAAAAAAAAAAAAACAGAAGGGAGGGCATATGGAATGGGAAAGTACAACAGGAGGTATTCTTAGAGTTCTCTTTGGAGCACTACATTCTCCAATAACCCTTTCTTACAACACTGCTGAATCTGTTCTAAGCTGCAGAGAGACTGACCTACTGCCTACTGTGATATTGGGAAAAGAGAAGTCTTTATTTTCAATTAACTTCTGCACCTTTGATTTAATATCTCTGTAATCTGTACAAATGTTTTTACTCTCCTTTTTGTTGTGTGATGGAGCTGAATATCTGTTACTGTTACCCTCAGTTTGCAGTGAAATCTTTTGTCTAGAGGCCTGTTTTATCTGTGGGAAAGAGTGTGCAGGACTGGTTTAATCTAGCTAAGGGCATTCCTGCAAAATTGTTACTGCTGATTGGATAGGTTTCTGTTCTCTCCCTTTAATAGCCAGTGTATTAAATCAGATATACCTGTTTGCTGAAGCTGTTCTAAAGCTGCATAGAGACTGGCTTACTGCCTACTGTGATACTGGGAAAAGATAAGTCTTTATTCTCAATTATCTTTTGCACTTTTGATTTAATATCTCTGTAATCTGTACAACTGTCCCCCCCACCCAGTTCTTGTGGTGGTTTTAAGTCTTGGTGGCTTTGAGTTGCCCGCCTCTGGTATAAAGCTGATACTGGACACCCCCCCCTTCACATTACATCAGCTCATTCTACTGTTTATAGAGAGTACTTAGCAAAGGCCCACCCCTTTAGCATCTGAATATTGAATTATCTTCTGCCTCTTCACTTTCTACTAAAAACAAAAAAAAAAAAAAAAAAAACTTTCCCTGCCTTTCCTGGAACTAGTGTAGTCCAGATACAAACTGGCTGTATCCAGGACTGTTTGTAAGCTTCTGAGAGCTGCTAAAAAGTCTGCTCTCCAATTTTTCCCTTAAATCTGCTAGTTCTCTCCTGCACTTTTACTAGCTTATTAGTCTAGCACTTTGCCAAACTTAATGTAGCAATTATTGTAGCACACAAAAGTGCTACCAGCACTAAACGTTCTACAAGGAAACCGCTCCAGTACTTATTATTAATGCCCACCCCTCCAGGCATGTCTAAAGGTCAGTTCCCTGTGCTTTCTCCTATTAACCTGGTGAGCTTGGGCATTCTGAGGCAATGCAGCAACTGCCTCATGTACAGTGACAACCCTCTCCTCTTACCTCTCAACACTCAGACTTGCAAGAGATGCACTTATATATCCAAATTGGAAGCCACGCACTCATCAGCCAAGACCAGAATAGCTGGTCAAGAAGAGAAGGTCAGTACTTGCACCACACCACATGGAACACATAGTCCTCCAGAACACACACCAGCACTGCCTTCGCATACACACCCACCTTCACAGAGGCTCTCAATAAATATCTACCCAAACAGCAGAGACCTCCAAGGCAGAAACGCACTCGACTACCACAACACTAATCACGAGACACATAAATCTCCTAAACAGTATGGCACTCAACCAAAGCCCCTAAAGCAAAACAGCATGCTCAATGCACTAGTCGTATGTGATGATAGTGAGGCACACCGAGGTCAGCTGCCTGTCAGATGCCAGGATTCATCACATGCACTCAGGTCCCTCAACAACAATTACAAATATGACTCTGTCATTGCACATGTGGGTGTGAATGACCTGAGATGTACCTCCCTTGACTACATGAAAAGAAAAATGGAGGAGGTCTTGGATTATGTAGCCCAGGCGGGTATGACCCTAGCCCCGAGCAGCCTCCTACCATCACCCAGAATGATACCACAGTACAAACAAAAAATGCTGGTCATTCTAAGGGAATCCAGTATCTGTCTGCCTGGGATGACATGACTGACAGACCTTGATGTTTTGCCAGAGATGGCCTGCATCTGTCACCCCTGGGCTTCCGCATTCTGGCCAAGGATCTTGCCACCCCTATAGTGCCTTTTTTTATGTGGTGTTCCAAAGACTAAATTACCACCATAACAGCTACAAACAAATGCAATCTGAGGGTCATGCTGCTCAACGTTAGAAGTCTAAATCTCAAAATGCACTCGCTCGAAGCACTCCTTAAAATGGAGAATATCGACATTTGTGCCGTAACATAAACTGGTTCAAGGCAGCAGAAAGCACCCCTGTACTACCAGGCTAGAACTCTTTCCACATCTGTCGGCCCCAGAACTTGGACCGAAGCTCCAAAGGCAGTGGTGTTTCCATATTTATAAAGGATGTGCCCTCCTCCAGACTTGTAGCCCAACATAACGCATCAGAGATACTTCAGGTGCAGCTAACATTGGGTAAGACAGCAATTCAGGTCATAGACTGCTATAGGTCCCAAATCATGACCCAAGACTCTCACTCCACGTTCCTAAACACCCTGGAGAATATTAGGGTCCAACCTAACACTCTCCTACTGGGTGATTTCAACTACCCCTCCATTAACTGGGAAAACTACTCATGTACCAATACACTTGACCGACATTTCCTGGAATTCATCAATTCCAATGCCCTGGACCAGCTCGTTCTTACTTCCACTAGAGGTAGCAATATCCTTGACCTGGTCATTACTAATATGTGTGACCATTGCTCTATACCAATAGTCAACTCCTCCTTGGTTAGATCCAACCACAAACGAATCTCCTTGGAAATCCACATCCCTCCCACCCCCACCCACCGCAAAGGTAACCACCATGACAAAATTCTACAAAGCTAACTTTGGGCTCCTAAAAACAGAGGTGGCTAACTTCATGGCACCCATGCAACTGAAGAACAGCTGCATGACTGCTGAATCATACACTAATGCCCTGTACAAACATGTACACAAATGCATGGATCTCACCATACCCAATAAAACCAAGATGCTCTCCTACAAAGAAAGGAAACAAATCTGGTGGTCCCCTGCCATAAACAAACTCTACAACAGGTGCAGGAAACTGATGCAGAATAAGGTGACATCCCAGAAATGGAAAAATCCCTTATCAACCTCAACAAAAAGTTGATAGCCCTCATCAAATCCTCTAAAGCTAGTTATGAAAACAGAATTGCAGCAGATAGTAAAGACAACCACAAGGCCTTCTATAATTATGTAAAGAAACTCCACAGCAATACCCAGATTTGCTCAGAGCTGTTGCACAATGGCACCTCCTATACTGAGCCAACAGATATTGCCAATATACTGGCTGACAGATTCAGTGCCAACTTTACCCCTCTCTCCCCCAAAGGACCAATCACAATGCCAGTAGATTGCCAGGCACCCAGTATTACTGCTGCACAGGTTAAAAAACAGCACTGTCCAAGACCAAGAATACAGCTTCTATGGGACCTGACAGTATCCCTGGCTGTGTTCTAAATGAACTACAGTGTGAACTGGCACCTCACCTGTGTGCCCTGTTCAATCACAGCCTTACATCAGGCTTTGTCCCTACTGAATGGTGCACTGCTACAGTCATCCCTCTCCACAAGGGAGGAGTGACTAAAGACCCTGGGAACTATCGCCCCATTAGCCTAACAAGTCTGATATGCAAAGCTATAGAACGCATCATCATGGACCTAATAAACAAGGCTATAGGGAATCCCCAAACTCTGGACCCCAAACAGTTTGATTTTGTGAATGGTAGATCATGCC